>NW_007247768.1:40736-54663 GCF_000164805.1 Carlito syrichta | reverse complement strand
ACCAACAGTGTAGGAGTGTTCCCTTTTCGCCACATCCTCTCCAACAACTATTATTTTCTGCATTATTGATAACTTAGCAAGCAATCTTACTTCTGTTCTCCACAGACATAGTGGGCAGGAACTTCTCTCTCCTTTTCTCTGTCTCTTTCTATTTCCTCCTCCTTTACCTTTCTCTTTAGTCCCTATCCTTGTTGAATCATCTCTTCTTTGCTATTCGGAGTAATCCAGTCCTGAAAAAGTTTCTACTTTCAAATTTCATACTTGGTGCTCAGCAAAACAAAAGCTACCCATCCTGCCTCCCTGCTCAATTAACAGGACCAACTTTCTGTAAGGGCAATTTACAGATTATGTTTTGTAACATGAGCACATTCTTGTAGTCTCATCAGCTATCCCAAGTCACCTCCAAAAGACATAAAGATAAATTATTTTTTCTGCTTCTCTCCGTCATTGTGATGTGTTATAACTGAGAAAATACAGAGTGCAGTGAGAGAACATATGAGGATCATCCGACTTCCATTTTAGGCCTCGGAAGGAGGAAGTAACAATTCTAACCAGAACTTGGATAAGGAGTAGCCAATAGGTGGATAAAGAAGTTGGGAGTGTGGGACTGTTGCTCAGGAGAGGAAAGGAAGAGAGTGGCTCACAATGGAGGAACAAAATCTTGGAGGCAGATGACATCTTACAAATGAAACAATGAGTGAGTACAGTGAGTTTCACATCTCACACAATTTCTCTCTTGTGTCATCTCTCCCAGGACACTTGTCATGTCCTCAAATATGATGCATCAAAAAATGCTGCTGATATTGATGTCATGTTTAGCAGTTACCTGGATAATTTTTGTCATTTCCCTGAACTCCACAAAGGTAGGAGCAGTTTTTTCCAGTGTTACCTGAAGCCTCTACCTGTGTGACCTGTCAGTCCCAAATCCATCAATCCTGCCTCTCCTCCCCCACTCCAACTGTGCTCTGTCTACTCCCTTCTCTACCTAATTTCCCAGAGAGATCGTGGACACCAGCTATCTCCATTTCTTCATTTCCCATTCATTCTCCATTAATTCTAATCTAGACTCCACCTCCCACATGCTCTCCAAATAACCCTTGTGAAGGTTACCTACTTCTTTGTCACTAAATAACTTCCTTATCACTAAACCCAGGTGCATATATTATTTGACCATGTCAATTTTGTTTAACCTTTTTTTCTTTTTATAGTGTCTATGATTTTTTTCATGCAAAAATCCCTTATTGTTCCTGGATGTTAAGTCATAGTTAGAAAAGTTTTTTCCCATGCAAAGAGTATACAGGAATTTACCCATGTTTTCTTGTTTTTTTACTTGTATAATTACATTGTCTATAAATATCTGACCCACTTGGAATTTATGCTGTTGAATGGTATGAGGTATCGATCTAATTTAACTTTTTCCTTATGACTCTCCAGTTATCCTAATCCTCTTATTAAAAATTCCATCCTATATCCCCACTGATTTTGAGTGCTGCCTCTATAGCATACTAAATTTGTATAAATAATGAAGTCTATTTCTGATTTTTGATTCTGTTCCATTGTCTTTTTATTCATGAACAAATACCATTCTACTTTAATTATAAAGATTTTGCAAGTAAGTTTTAATATCTAGTAGAACTAATCCTACCCATACCCAAGACCCTTACTTTTTTATCCCCCATACATTTTCCAACTGTTCTTTCTCATTTATCCTCTCAAGTGAACTTTCTAATTGATCTGTCTGACCCAGAAAATACTGAGGATACTGTTATTGTGATTTCATTAAATGTATAAATGAACTAACCTTGGAAGAGCAAACAGCATCTTATAATGCTAAATTTTATTATTCAAGAACATAGTTCCCTTTCCATTGGCTTCAGTTGTGTTTTGTGTTTTCCTCATATAAATCTTGGACACACATGTTAAATTTATACCTAAGTATTTTGTCATCATTTTGCTACCATATGTCTGTCTACTGATCTTTATGTATATATATATATATATATATGAAGTCTACCTACTATTTTACCAATTTTCTTATTGTTTGTAGCCATTTTTCCATTGATACTTTGGGGTTTTCCATAAAATAACCACAGCAACTGAAAATAAAGATCACGTTAACTTCCTTTTCAGTTTCAAAGTCTCTAACTGCTTTCTCTTGTCTAACTGTATTAGCTAATACCTCCATCTCGATGTTAAACAGTAATGGGATAGTGGTCATCCTTGTTGGCCGTGATTTTGGTGATGAAGCTTCTAGTATTTTCCCTTAAGTAAAATGCTAGCTTTTAAGCTAAGTATATATTATATGTATAGAGAAGATCCATAAATCTCTTTTATGTTGAGTGTTTTTAACATAAATCCATGCTAATTTTTGGACTCCCATCAGCAATGAGTGAGAGTCTTACTGCTCCACATCCTCACCAGAATTGGTATTGTCTGTTGTTGATTTTAGCCACTCTAATTGATACGTAATGGTATTTCACTGCCGTTTTAATTTATGTTTCCCTAACAAATAACGGTTGAGTGTCCTTTTATATGCTTAGTTGCAATCTGTATATTTTCTTTGATGAAGTATCTGTTCAGATCTTTTGCTCATTTTTAATTTAAGTTGCTTGTTTACTTGTTGTTGAGTCTTAAGAGTTCTTTGGATATTTTGGATCAAGTTCTTTATCAGATAAATGTTTTTAAAATATTTTCTCCCGGCTCTACGGCTTATCTTTTCATTCTCTTGACAGTGTCTTTCAGAGGGCGGAAGATTTAATCTGTATTAAAACCCAACCTATCAAATTTTACTTTCATTGATTGTGCTTTTTATATTATATATAAAACCTCATCAACTAACTCAAGTTCACAGAGTTCCACTTTTGTTTTCTTCCAGAAATTTTACATTTTATACTTAGGTCTATGATCCATTTTGAGTTAAATTTTATTTAAATTGTGAGGTCTGTGTCTAGATTCATTTTTTACCAATGGATGTCTAATTGTCCCAGCACTACTTGTTGAGAAGAATGTAATTTCTCCATTAAATTGCCTTTGTGCTTCATCAAAAATCAGTTGATTATATTTGTGCAAGCTTATTTCTGGGTTCTCTATTATGTCCTTTTGATCAATGTGTCCATTATTGTCTTGGTAATGATAGCTTTGTAGTAAGCCCTGAAATGAGATAATGTAAATTATCTAATTCTGTTCTTTTTTAGAACTGAGTTGGCTATTTTAGTTCCTTTACCTTATCATATAAACTTTCAAGTTAGTTTGTTGATAACTAACAAAAAATTGCTGAGATTTTTATTGAAATTGCAATAAATCAAGTTGGGAAGAATTGATATCTTAACAATACTGAGTCTTTCCAATCCATGAACATGGAATATCTCTCCATTTATTTAAATCTTCCTTTATTTTTTCCATCAGTGTTTTATAACTCTCTACATACAGATCATGTACATATTCTGTTAGAATTATACCTAAGTATTTTACTTTTTGTTGCTATTGTGAATGGCTTTCTTTTCTTTTTTAATTTCAAATTCCAATTGTTCATTTCTAGTATATAGGAAAACAGTTCAATTTTATGTATTGACCTTGTTTCCTGAAACCTTGCTATACTCACTTATTAGTCCCAAGAGTTTTTTGTTTGTTTGTTTAGATTATTTGGGTAGATTCAACATAGGCAATCATGTATTTGCTTTTGTTTGTTTGTTAGTTTTGTTTTTGAGTTGGACTCTCACTCTGCTACCCAGGCTGGAGTGCAGTGGCACACTCACAGCCACCCCAGCATGTCATTTGCTAATAAAGAGAGTTCTATTTCTTCTTTCCCAATCTGTATACCTCTTCTTTTTGTTGTTTTATTGTGCTTGCTAGGCCTTCCAGTACAATGTTGACTAAGAGTGGTGAAAGAGGACATTTTTGCTTGTTCCCAATCTTGAGAAAAAGTATTTAATCTCTTACTATTATGTACCATTTGTTTAAATCCTCCCTGATCTGTTTTTTTTTTTCTTTCTATCTTTTTTTAAAAAAAATTTATTTTAAAGATTTGGGGTAAAATTCATGATTAGGTATACAAATGAATCTGTGTTTTAAGTGTGTCTCTATACAAAGTATAATGCTAGATTTTGCTTTGTTAACCAATCTGAAAATATTTTTAATTGATGTAATAAGCCCATTTATATTTATTGAAATGATAAATATGCTGGGTACCTTTTTTGCTCTTTTAACTTTTTATTTTAAAAATGTGAGGTACAATTCAGGGTTAGGTATACAAATATTCATTATGCAGGTACCCTTGTTGATAAGGTCTTTATAAGATCTATTTTCTTTGGCTTATTTTTTAGTGTCTTTACATTTTTGCTCTAGTGGTTATGTTTATTTTAATCCCTTTATGTAATTCTTTTTGTTGTTGGTGAATGCCTATTGAAATGATAAATATGCTTGATATCTTTTTTTCTCTTTTAATTTTTTATTTTAAAAATATGGGGTACAATTCAGGGTTAGGTATACAAATGTTCATTATGCAGGTACCCTGGTTGATAAGGTCTTTATAAGATCTATTTTATTTGGCTTATTTTTAAGTGTCTTTACATTTTTGCTCTAGTGGTTATGTTTATTTTAATCCCTTTATGTAATTCTTTTTGTTGTTGGTGAATGGCTATTGATTCCCACCAATGAGCAATTTTGAAAGTAGCTAGCAACTTTTTATTGCTTCAACCTTCCCTCTTCTTCAACATCTGTTTCGAAGTAATATCCTTTTACTTCAGTTAATGACTATAAGGCAATCAACAAGCTAATTCTACTTTTCATAGTTCTCAGCACTCTCCAGGCATTTCTTATAGTTACGAAGACAGACAATTAAGTTTGCAAACTCATTCTAGAAAAAGTACTACAGACCTCATTGTTGAATAGCAATTTTGGAACTCTTTTTCTGAGATGGCCATCAGAGCTGTCATCATATTACCCTAGATGTGCTGAATGTCTTCAAAATGTCTTCCTTTCAATATGTCCCTTATCTTTGGGTAAAGAAAAAAGTTCATCGGGGATTAGAACAGGTGAGTAGGGAGGGTGTTTCAATATAGATATTTGTTTACTGGCTAAAAACTCCCTCACAGACAGTGCTGTGTGAGCTGGTGTATTGTCATGATGCAAGAGATCCTTTAGGATCATTTTTGCACACACTTTTCTCATGCGAAGATTTTCAGTTAAGATTTTCCTAACTGCTTCTCTGTTGATGTTTATTTGATCTGTTATGCTTCTCACAGTTAGCCAAAAATTTTGATGTACAGATTGAGAAATTTTTGCAATATTTTCATCAGTTCTGTTTGTTACTTACTCTCTTCATCAGCGATGCTTTCTCTCCCCTATAAAAAACATTTAATCCATTTGTACCCCACCATTTTCTTTGTGGCATTATCTGCTAAACTTAGACTAACATGTCCCTGACTTCATTTCCACTCCTACCAAGTTTAATAAGAAGTTTAATGTTCGTTTGTTGCTCTAATTCAAACTCTGATATTCTTGAGACAACACCTCTGATGGCCATTCAAGAAAAAGAATTCCAAAACTGCTTTGACAGGTGGACTAAGACCTAACATCAGTTCATAGTTTCCTAAGGGGAGTACTTCGAAGGTGACCATGGTGATATTCAGCAATGAGGTATGCAGCATTTTTTCTGGAGTGAGTTTGCAAACTTAACTGTCAGAACTTCACACACTGCATCTACATTGTCAGAGCACACAGCCATTACAGGCTACACTCTGTTCCTTGTAAGCATCATTGGAACTTTTTTCTTATAAGTAAATATAAATTTAATTCTTACCACAAATACTTACATCAAATTTTTCAATCATTTTGACTGAAGTTCATTTTGTTTAATAGAGTCCTTAGGAAAGACCTAGGCAAAATAATCCCTGAACTCTAATTTATTAATTAGAATTTGTCTGTGACTTTTATAATTAAAAGGTCAAGTTGTCTTATTATCATTGACTCATTCTTCCTTTATTTTATTTCCTCAAACATTTCATTCCACTATCTTTTAACAAAGTATTGATGTTAACAAGTAAAGAAAATAGAATTTAAGGAAAAGACATAATTAAGAATAAAATGAGATGCCACATGAGGAACAATTTACAAAAAAGATATAATAATCATAAATGTGAATGACCATAGCAAAAAAACCTCAACATACAAAAGTGGGAACAGTCAGAATTACAAGCTAAAATTGATACAGTGACAATCATAATGGAAATTTTTTATTATATTCTTTTCAGAAACTTATAAGTCAGACAGATTAAAAATTGGTAAATATATCTAAGGTCTAAACACAATTAATAAACATAAGCTTGATCTAATACATAAACATTGAGAAGTAGTAAGGCAGTCTAACACAGTGAATTAAGAGATAAATTTTTACCTCAGATATTGTTGTGTTTTGCTGTAAAATGTGTTTGGTTCTTTCTAAATATTTCTCCATTATCTTTCCATTCATTACAACATATTTTCCTTTACCTTGTTGAGCATAGTTATAATAGCTATTCCAAAGTTCTTGTGTGATCATTCTAACATCTATGTTATCTCAGGATTGGTTTTCATTAATTGTCCTTTCTTTTGAGAAGGACTTCATTCTTCTGGTTCCTCCCATACTAATTAATTTTGAATTGTATCCTGGACATTGTGACTGATATGTTCTGGAGAATGTGGATTCTGTTTTACTCCACAGAATTGTGTTGATGTTTTTGTTGTGGTAGGTGATTAACTTGGTTCAATCCAAACTGCAAACCACATCACCTGTGGTTATAAGTAACTCAAATCTCAGTTGAGTTCCTCTAATTTTAGCTGCAAACTGTATTGTCTCCCCATAGAGGTGTTTCAGGGGTCAGCGAGAGACTTGAGCAAAGTTCATACTCAGAATTTGGGGCATGACCTTCTCTGTTTCTCTTTGCTCTGGGATATTCCCCTCCTTCCAGTGACTGTGCTTGCTGCAGACTGCTTTCAGGTTGTTCAAGTAAAAAATAAAAAAGTGGATTTCTATTATGTTTTAACTACTCTTTGCTTCTTCCTGAATTGCCCTCAGGCTAACACATCAAAAACAGGAAACTTGTCTCCTTTTAATGACTTCTTGTTCCAAGTTTCATCTTTCCTCCAAAATTTGCCTGCTTTTGTTCACTCTACTTAGCCTTCAGGAAGTTGTTTTTGGGATTCGGTTCAAAGTAGATAATTGCCATCTGAAGGAGAGTCACGAGCTCCTTGATCATATATAAAGCAGAAGTCTTTTTTGTTTTACTTTTTAAAAATTTATTTATTCCTCACTCATACTCTCGTTCCCCTTTTCCATAGGTATCCATTCCTCATAGACTTTCAGTTCTTATTCAACATATGTATTCAGGTATATATGTGGCCTTGAAAAATATATGCTGATGAGTTCATATGTGTATTTACCTTAATTCACATAAGTAGTTTCTTCATTTTTAATTCAAAATTGCTTTTTAAAATTCAGTCATGTTACTATGTCAATCTAATTCAAAATGTCAGAGAGCTACATGTTTTTCACTGTATAAATACACAAAGTCTAATTTATCTGTTCTCCTAAATAAATTGCATCCATCGCTTTCCTAATATACCTAAATAAAAAGAAAACATTTTTATACATTTTCAATTTATGTCCTTTTCATTCTTTCTATTGAGTTTACTGACATGTTATTTCTTATTTTTAGAGTAACTTCTATATTTTAGATAATAATTTCTTATTAGTTTTAGAGGTTGCCAATATGTTCTCTGATTCTGCTTTTGTTAACTTTGTCTATGATGTCATTTATTAAATAAAACTTTTGGCCGGTCATGGTGGCTCAAGCCTGTAATCCCAGCACTTTGGGTGGCCAAGATGAAGGGATTGCCTGGGTGCGTGGGTTTGAGAACAGCCTGGACAACTTGGCGAGAACTCATCTCTACACACACACACACAAAAAAAATAGCCAGGCGTGGTAGCACACACCTGTAGTTCCGGCTACTTAGAAGACTGAGGCAGAAGGATCACCTGAGCCCAGCAAGTCAACACTGGGGTGGCCATGAGCGTGCCACTACACTCCAGCCTGGGCAACAGAGTGAGACTGCAACTAAAAAAAAAAAAAAAAGTAAAATAAATAAATAAAACGTTTAATTTGGAAATAATTGAATGTATAAACACTTTTTTGTAGTTTGTGTTGTGAGGGTCTTATTTAAAAAATATTCCTGATCTGAGGTCATAAAAACTATGAATTTCTTTATACTGCATCTTAGTTATAATATTCTTATTTAAGCCTTTAATTCATTTGCACCTTCTGTATGCTGTATGCAGTAGAAACCTTTGAAATTTATTTTCAATACAATGAAACTATTTTCCTGATACAATTTACTAAGTATAGTTTTCTGATTTCTGTTGTTATCACTAACCTATAATAAACTTCAAATCTGTTACTAAAGTATCCACCTACTTCATTGGTTTATTTGATTGATTTTGCACTTGTACAATGCTAGGGTTAGTATGTTTTTAAAATGGTTTCTATTTATAGACTATTATCTTCCACAACATTTTAGAATCAGTATATCAGTCTCCCTCTCCCTTCTCTTGAGAATTTAATTAGAAATATAGAAAGTTTTTAAAATTATTTTGAGGAAGAATTAACAATTTTATAATATGTAGCTTTACTATATTTCAAAGTGCTATCGCTTTTCATTCATTCAGGCCTTTTTAAAAAGTCCTTAAAAGAGTTTTCAGAATGTCTTCATCATGTCCAGAGCTTAATTTATATTTTATTTTCTAGTAATTATTACTGGTATAGATTCATGGATTTGATTTTATAATTTTATTTTGTACTTGGCTCCTTGCTGACTCTCATAATGCTAATAATTTGCTAGCTCTGGATTTCTTTGTAGACAATCACAATAGCTACAAAAAAATTTTTAAAAGGAAGAAACGTCTGTCTCTTTCCTTACAATTCTTATACTTTAAACTTTTTTGTTTGTTTTATTTGATTATTCAGTACTTCTAACATTATGTTGAACATTAGTTCAGTTAATAGTGGCTCACCTCCTTGTCTTCTTCTTGACTTTGAAAGTATTTAAGATGTTCTGCTTATTGAACTTCTGTGCTAAATAGATGTTGAAATACATCAAATGCTCTTGTGGCAATGGCAATCCTTATCAGGTAAGTTTGGCAACAATGAAAAATCATGCAATTTTGTCTTTAATCCTTTAAGATATAAGTTATACTGAAAGATTTTTCTCTCTGGAGCCATCTTTACAATTCTAAATTTACCCATAATCAACCATGACAAATACACACACACACACATACACACACACACACACACACACACACACACACTCTCTCTCTATATCTATTTATCTAATCTATCAACACATGTATATACACAAATATGGAAAGAGACAATTTATATTTTGATTGTTTATTTTTTAAACTTTTTATTTTAAAGATGTGGGGTACAATTTAGGATTAGGTATACAAATATTCATTATTTAGGTGCCTTTGTTGATGAGGTATGCCCCCTTCCCTGGCAGTTTCTCACTACTGCCAATCCCGCCCCTACCCTTCCCTGGCAATTTCCTACTACTGCCAAGAGAGAGAAAATTTAAAAGCCATGTCTATGAGTAAAATAGTCTTATACTTTTCTTGTATTGTGCTTATTGGGTTTTAGCATAAAACACATTCCCATCTCATAAAAGTAATTGCACAGTTTTTCCTCATTATATAAGTTAGAGATATCTTACTCACCAATGAAAACATCTTAGCGTGTGACTTTTGGAGGTGGAAAGATGGAAAAAGAGTTTATCATTTTGATGCCTATATTGTTATTATCATTATTTTTATATATTGTATGGCTATTCTTTATCCCATTTTCTAATCTCTACTGTACAAATTAAGGGTTTTTTAAATACTTTCCAAAGATACATAAAAATACATCTCTCTGTTTCGTGATTGGCTTTGCCAAGGAATTGTCTTTTGGTTTTGCCAACATTACTTCAAAAATTCAACTTGGGTTCTGTTTATCTTTGTTTTTAATATTTCATTTCATAACTCTTTCACTTTGTTACCAGTCACAGAGTTTTATTGACTGATGCCAGGGTGCAGCACAGTCTGGACATGCATATTTTTTTAAAGCTTTACCTAGGTTCTAAGGCATGAGATGGTTGACAACCACTGTCCTAAAACCATTGTTCTCAAACCTATCTGATCATAGATTACCTATAAGACTTTTGGAAAGCATATACTTTTGGAAAACATATTTAGTGATTTTGACTCAGTTGATCTGCACCGATACCTGAGAATCCACATTTTTAGAAAATTTTGGCAGCTGTTTCTGACTATTAGCAGGCTTGGAAATCACTGAATTTGAGTACTCACAAAAAACTGTGTAGTACTAAAAGTATAAGTGATCTCTAAGACTGCAGTAATTTCTAAATTCAAAGTTAACAGATGTGTAGGTGGTTTGGGAAATTTTGTGGTGTTGGCCAGCAATCCAGGAAGAGGAGAAATATTAGTAAAGAGTAAGAGCTGAAAGAAAGGAAAGTCAGCTCCTTAAATAAACGTAGTCCTTTCAAAACAGTGAGTGCAAAAGAGGGAGTGGCAAGAACTATAAAGTTAAAAATAGGCCACAGTATAAAGCCATATTAAGAATGGACTTTACTCCAACAGTTATGAGAAGCGATTGAAGGGGCTTAAGCAGGGAGGTAACACAGAATGTTGCTTTAAAAGGATTTGATTTAGCTACAGTGGAGGAAATTAAATGGAGGGAAAGCAGAACTGTCTTCCTGAAGTCTGAAGACAGTCTATAATCCTTGAGGTAACTACTATAATCCAGGAGATAAATGACGGTAGCTTGAACTATGATACAGTTGGAGAAGAAATGACCGTTAGACACAGGTAAAAGATATATAGAGGGAAAACTAATAGAAAATTAGTTGTTGGATGTAAGGTGTACAGGAAAAGGAAGAATAAGTGTACTGACATCAATTTATTAGCCTTAAGTATTCTCTGAGCTACATATTTTGGATTTAATAAATTTATCTATAACTGCTTGCACATTCCCTAAAATATTGAGGTAAAAATGTAAATGTCTACATTCTATTCAAAGTCGCTGGAGAGTTTAAATAATACTAATGATAATATGGAAATAAATACTCAAATTCATAACAAGTAAAAATGACTAGGAACTGGTTCATTTCATAGTATGTCACACTCCCTGTCATTTCAGCTTTGGTCTGCTCTCAACGTATCTGTCTCCCTCCATTACTGGAACGTCCCCAGGAGGTCCTTATTCCCTAAAGTACCACTGATTCCACTAAAGTCACCAACTGAGTCTGAGCTGAGAATAAAGGAAATCATTGAGAAACTAGACCAGCGGATCCCGCCCAGACCTTTCACCCACGTGAAAACCACCACCAGTGCTGCACACAGCACAGTCTCCATCCTCAACCCCCGAGAAACATACTGCAGGGGGGACCAGCTGGACATCCTGCTGGAAGTGAGGGACCACCTGGGACGCAAGAAGCAATATGGTGGAGATTTCCTGAGGGCCAGGATGTCCTCTCCAGCCCTAAAGGCTGGCGCTTCAGGAAAGGTGACTGACTTCAATAATGGCTCCTACCTTGTCAGTTTCACTCTGTTCTGGGAGGGCCAGGTCTCCCTGTCTCTGCTACTCATCCACCCCAGTGAAGGGGCGTCAGCTCTCTGGAGGGCGAGGAACCAAGGCTATGATAAAATTATTTTCAAAGGTAAATTTGTGAATGGCACCTCCCATGTCTTCACCGAATGTAGCCTAACTTCACACTCAAGCACTGAACTGTGTGACTATCTGAATGACAGAGACCAAGGAGCCTTCTACTGTGTGAAACCTCAACACATGCCCTGTGAGGCCCTGACCCACATGACCACCAGGAATCGAGACATTTCTTACCTTACTGTCAAGGAAAAAAGCCTTTTCAACAGGTAGGCATAATTTTCAACATGGTGAGAGGGGCCCCCAGACAGTGCTGCATTGCTAAATTGCCCTTCTGAATACTGAGTATGACCCTCCCAGATAACTCCTCTACTCAACGTCAGCCATGTGGTGTCTTCACAGGGCCTCCTGTTCTTGATGCTGTGCCAAAGTTTGCATTTTCACCAAAATATTCAGTAGAAGAGGGCCGCACAAGGTGGAAGTCTCTAATATATATGGCTGTTCTTCTCCACAATGGCCGGTAGTACCTGATTCAGTCATGTCTTGTCCTATAGACTGAAGTCTTACAAAATATGTTCTGTGGAAAATTATTCCACTATGTGTTCATAGGTGTTCCTCTGAAAAAAGATTCCTTCATAAGTATAACACCCATGCTCCTTCACCTCCCACATCATATTTCTTTGGTTCTGTCCCTTAAGTATCTTCTGCATTTATCCATTTCTCTCCATGCCTAGTGCTGTTATCCAAGTTCAATCTACTATCATCTCATCTGTAATAGCCTCCCGACTGGTCTCCCCACTGTCAGTCATATCCTCTCTAAGCCACTTCCTACACTGCAGCCTGAATAATCTTTTTTTTTTTTTTGAGTTGCAGTCTCACTCTGTCACCCAGGCTGGAGTGCAGTGGCACGCTCACGGCCACCGCAGCCTCGACCTGCTGGGCTCAGGTGATCCTTCCGCCTCAGCCTTCCAAGTAGCTGGAACTACAGGCACACACTACCCTGCCTGGCTAATTTTTTGATCTATTGTAGAGCCGAGATGTCACCAAGTTGCCCAGGCTGGTCTCGAACCCATGGGCTCAGGCAATCCCTCTCACCTTGGCCTCCCAAAGTACTGGGATTATAGGTCTGAGCCATTGCGCCCGGCCTGAATAATCTTTCTAAAAAACCAACTCCCATTAGTCATCTCCAGCTGATCTCACGATCAGATATTCCTCAGTGTATGCAGCTCAGGGTGGAGTCCTCCTCCCTACTCCCCAAGTTCATAGCTGCATCAATGCCATGCCTTTCTCTCCCTCTCCTCTCACTTCCTGGTTTCCCTGTTCTCCAGTGAACTGGGAAACTCTTCATTGGTTAGAATGAACCATCAGGATCTCCTCATGGGCCACTTGAAGGATTTGCAAAGGGTAACTATCTACCACTACAGATCCCAGAACTGTGAGCCAAACCCTGAGACATCTAGCAGTTCCAGAGTCTTTGCCTCAGGGGCTCGATCCATTTCCTTTTCTCATTCTATTCTGCAATATCTTTTTCTTTTTCTTTTTTTTTTTCCCCCTGAAGATTTAATTTCCCTAAGCTGGTGAGAGTAGAATGCTAGGTTCTCAGCAATCCCTTTCTTTGTTGTTTTCAAAGTCAAGTTTCGAGTCTCCTTTTCTGTAAGCTTTTGTTGTTGTTGTTGGCTTTGTTTGGTTTTTTTTAGAAACAGTGTCTCACTCTGTCATTCAGTCTGGCATGCAGCAGGGCAATCATTGCTCACTCTAACCTCAAACTCTTGAATTCAAGTGATCCTCCTGTCCCAGCCTCCAAAGTAGCTGAGACTACAGGTGTACACCACCACACAGCTAGTTTACTAATTTTTTTTTATAGAGACGGTCTCTGTATGTTGCCCAGGCTGGTCTCCAGGCTTCAATTGATCCTCCAACCTCAACCTCTCAAAGTGCTGGGATTACAGGCATGAGCCACCATGCTCTGCCTCCATAAACTTTCAAAATATATGCTCAGAGGAAGTAAGACTGGACACCAGACAAGAAAAAGTAACAAGTATTCCAGAATCTTACCTCATTATTTGAGTTTTGGTTCCTGATCTACAGTCCCTAACTCCCTTTTGCATTAATTAAAAGCACAGCTGAGGGCTGGGCACAGAGGCTCACAGTAATCCCAGCACTTTGGGAGCCCAGGAACTCAAGACCAGCCAGGGAAACACATTGAGACCTTATCTCTCTCTCTCTCTCTC
>NW_007247768.1:8312-40716 GCF_000164805.1 Carlito syrichta | reverse complement strand
ACACACACACACACACACACACACACACACACACACACACACACACACACACGCACACGAATAACTGGGTTTCTGTACCTTTCCTTTTATCTCTGATGGTTCAGCTCACCAAATCTCTTCCTACTCACCAACCACTCTTTTGCCTAAATCCCAATAAAAATAAAAACATGCTTATCCTTTTGCCTCTCAAGGATGAACCTGAAGAGACTCCATAGCAAAGACTCAAGTACCAATTATACCTCTTGTGCCTGGCACCTGGGTCCCCATCGTCCCTCTTATTATCTTTCTGCCTGCCTCTACTACACACATACACAGGTTTGAAACAAAGAGTAAGCGAAAGGGGGGACAAGAGCTTTCAAGCAGGAAGAGTCAAGTAGTCTCTAATCCACTGGAGGAAAGAAATGCAGTGTACATTTATTCTTACATCAGATTGAACACTACTTTCTGCCAGACACTTTGATAGATATTAAGGACACAATGGTGGGCCAGGTAAACACATTACCTTCCTTCATAAAGCCTATGATCTTCAGAAAGCAAGTTCATAGGAAAAATTAAAGGAAAACATAGCAAGAAACGTGGATGAAGAGGGAGGCAGAGGTTGTGTGTTAAGAGGTCTACATGCCACACCAAGGAGTCTGGACTCCTTAGGGGAGTGATGAGGAGATAATACAGGAGTTTATGCAGTAACATAGCTGCATTTGCAATTAGAAAGGTGCTCTGGCAGTTGTATTGAAAAATCGAGGTGGGATAAAACGGCCAATTCACAGTAATCCAAGAAAAATATTCTATGAACTTGAACAGGTGACGTGGAAGCAGAAAGAGAGAGGAGAACTTACCAATTAGATCAATGTTTTGAGTCTAAAATTCCAAAACACACAGATCACATGTGACTGAAAAGCAGAGCTGACCTGGACTTCAGGTGTGCTCAGCCGGGTAAAAAGTCTTCCAGAATCCTCACCCATTTACAATGCCCAAGACATCCAAAATTTACAACAATAATTGCTTTCAGTTATAAAAAATTAGAAATTATCCTTCACTCACAAGCAGGATTTTGTTTTTGTTTTTAGATCCAAGAGGGTACACGTAAAGGTTTGTTACATAGGCATTTACCATGATGGTAAAGTTTGGGCATCTATTAAGCTCATCACGCAGGTGTGGACGTGGCTGGTCTTCCATCCCTTATCCTTCTTCCTCCCTCCTCCCTTTAGGAGGACCTCAGAGTCTGTTGTTCCCATCTTCATGCCCATGTGTATTAAGTGTTTAGCTCCTATTTATAAGCCAGAACATGTGGTATTCAGTTTTCTGCTTCTGTGATCATTCGCTTAGTGTGATGGCCCCCAACGGCATTCATGTGGCTACAAAGGACACAATTTTGTTCTTGTTTACGGCTGCATAGTATTCCATGGTGGTATGTACTAAATTTTCTTTATCCAGTCCACCGTTGATGGGCACCCAGGTTGGTTTCATATTTTTACTATTGTGAACAGTGCCACAATAAACATATGAATGAGAGTGTCTTTTTGGTAAAGTAATTTATGCTTCTCTGGATATATATCCAGTAGTGGGATTGCTGGATCGAATGGTAAATCCATTTTAGTTATCTGAGAAATCTTCAAACTACAAGCTGGTGGTTCATGTTACTGGTGTTAGGTGGATAGACAGCAGGCTAATTTCTTGTCCTATTTTTTGAAGGTCCAATGTGGGAGTTGAAATGATGAAAGACCTTAAACACATTGATGTCTCCCGATGTAACAGTAAGTCTGTTCTGACCTGTGGGAGGTGCTACTTGGCACACATTGAATGAAGAGGAAATTTTATTGGTATTAACCCTAGTAATTGTAGTTCACCTGGATTCCCAGTAGGTATCTATGGTGTCGACCATACCAGACTTGAAAGAGAGGAATTAACTAAAGAAAAATTATTTCAAACTCTGTTTATAACAGATTCATATTTAAACCCATATTTAAGTTCATTTCCTAAAGTCTGAGACACTGTACAAATATCTTTGATGGATACCCACACCTTCAGAGTAGGAAAATTTTGGTTCTGGCTGTCTAATTCTCTGGTGGCATAATTTCCTTTTTTTTTTTGAGTTGGAGTCTCACTCTGTCACCCAGGCTAGAATGCAGTGGCACGCTCACGGCCACCCCAGCATTGACCTGCTGGACTCAGGCAATCCTTCTGCCTCAACTTTCCAAGTAGCTGGAAATACAGGTGCATGCTATCACACCCGGCTAATTTTATAACTTTCTAACATTTAGATGATAAACATAAATTTTATGTGAAGTATTCATCTTGTTAAATGTTCTGTTGACAAACACAAAGCAACGTTACCTATAAGAAAATATTTATACTTTCTTGGCCTTAAAATAATTTCCTTGCTTGAGCCCATGTGTTTAAGACCAGCCTGGGCAACTTGGCGAGACCTCATCTCTACAATAAATAAATAAATAAGTAAATAAATAAGCTGGGTGTGGTAGCATGCACGTGTAGTTCCTGCTCTTTGGAAGGCTGAGGCAGCAGAATCACTTGAGCCCAGGAGGTCGAGGATGTGGTGGCTGTGAGTGTGCCACTGCACTCCAGCCTGGGCGACAGAGTGAGACTGCAACTCAAAAAATAATAAATAAATAAAAATAAAATAACTTCCTATTAGTCTATCTTAGTTTACCAGTAGTATTTGTTATAAGATTTACTTCAACTAATAGTAATTTCTTGCAACTGTTTATTTATTCAGTAAATGTTTATTATGGGTCTAATAAACATAAGGCATTATGGGCAAATTGAGAAAAATAATGCTCAGTAACCTAGCGATCTGAAAGACATTCAACCCACCAACTCTATAAGGAAAGCAAAAAAGAGAATGACTTATGTCAAAGCTGGTATTGACTGAGCCCTGAAGGATATCTGTAGTCAAAGAATTAAAAAGAAAAAAACCTCACAAAGACCATGGGTAGTTTTGCTGGATTTGAGAAAATAATAATAATATGGAGAATCAGTTAAATTTGAGTAATTTCTAATTTCCTGTGCATATATACATTGAGATGAGGAGAAAATATTGCATGAGACATACTTATACTAAAAAAATTATTCCTTGCTAGAAGTAATTCAAATGTAATATGATGTGCTGTATTTTTTAACCTGATAACTATTTTTATCTGATAATTCTATTCATGAGCAAAATTATCATGGACTTGCTCAATAGGCCAATACGGGGTGAGCATATGGTGGAATGTATCAAAAGATGTGACTAGAAAGAGAGGAAGAAATGAAATCATGGAGGTTTTCAGTGTTCCCTCAGTAGGCTTTTGAAAGCCACAGAAACCGACTGAGGAAGCAAGTGGTATGATCCAATTTGTGCTTTAAAAACAAATTCACAGTTTAACAAATGTATGATCCATAGAAAGACAATTTAAAGTGTTACTAAGGTACACAAAATAAAAGTTATATAAATAGAAGAAAAAAACCCTGTTTCTGGATGACTTTATATTTAAAAGAATGTCAATTGTCTCTGTATCATTTTCTTATTGTTGCTGTAACAAAGTGGTTTCAAACAACAAAAATGGATCATCGTACAGTTCTGTGGTTCAGGTCCCACACTGGTCTCACTGAGCTAAAACCAGGGGCCATGTTCCTTTCTGGAGGCTTCAGGGGAGAATCCATTCCTTTGCTTTTTTCAGCTTCTAAAGGCTGTCTAGATCCCCTGTGGCCCTCTTGCTTTATCTCCAAAGCCACAACAGTGGGTCATGTTCTCATGTCACATCTTGGACCCACTTTCTTTCTGTCTTCCACTTCTGAGGACCAATGAGATTAGATTGAACCTACCCAGATAATCCACTATAACCTCCTCTATCTCAAAGTCTCTACCCTTAGTCATTTCTGGAAAGTTCCCTTTGCCAGGGAAGGTAATGAAGAATTAGGATTTAAAGAATTAGGATGTGGGTATCTTTGAGGGGCCATTAATCTGCCTACTGCAATCTCTACACTAATCAAAAACACAGTGAAATCCTAATATTATTACTCATATACTGTTCACAATACTCAAACCCATTCTAAAATTATTAAGTAAAATAAACATGTAAGAGTAATCATAGCCAGGCTCGGTGGCTCAGCCTGTAATCCCGCACCTTTGGGAGGCTGAGATGAGTGGACTGCCTGAGCCCGCGGGTTTGAGACCCGCCTGGGCAACTTGGCGAGACTTCATCTCTACAATAAATCAAAAATTAGCTGGGCGTGGTAGTGAACGCCTGTAGTTCCAGCTACTTGGAAGGCTGAGGCGGAAGGATCGCCAGAACCCAGTAGCTCGAGGCTGTGGTGGCTGGGAGCAGCCACTGCACTCCAGTCTGGGTGACAGAGTAAGACTCGAACTCAAAAAAAAAAAGAGTAATCTTAAGGGAATCTGTTATATGTTTGAAATAGTCCTTCAGAGCACTAAGTCTGACACTTGGCAAAATGAATATTTTGACACATAAAGATTACACAAGATACAGTTTACAATAATAAGTTTAAAGGCTATCTTCTCACTGAGTATGCCAGTATACTATTAGGATGGAGAATATTTAATAACTACAGATCTCAAGTTACCAGGGTCATGGCATTCAACCATCAAAAGTACAAGTATCAAGTCTCATAGAAGCCCAACCATGTCACACTGAAATTCTAACACAATTATAGGAGTGTGAAGATTCTCTTTAGAAAATCAAATCACCGGGACTTAAGAGCTGTTCCAGGCACATTTTCCAATTCTGCCACCAGCACCGTTTTGCCACTTTGTGCACAGGTAACAAATATAGTACCACTATGTAATGATGCACTATTCTGTGAACACAGGCAGCCAGAGACCACAAGGCCTACGAGGAACTAAGCAGGAAAACTAAAGCAGAGACTGCTGGTAATCCCGCAGTATCCATTTCCTGCTCCCTCTTTAGTGATAGAAGCCATTATTTTAGCAGGACCCACGGCCATTCTCCTAGTAGCTAGTTGCAGCTATGACTAAAGTTTCCCAGGAGTGTGGATGGAAACGATGAGGGAAACTTCTAAGTCATGCCTTTAAAAGCAAAACAGGCTCTCCCCTTCCATTTCTCCTCTTCCTATTGGCTAAACTGTAACTATAATGTGAGAAAGGAAACAGCCAGTCAGGTTAGACCATAAGATTGAAGCCAGGTGTTTAAAATGACAGAATAACAAGACAGAAGGAACTAGCGTCCCTGACACCATGCAACATTACATTAGCCCTAGCCTGCTCACTCTAGGACGGTTATCGGAGGGAGAAATCAATTTCTGTTTTTAAATCATTATCACTTTGGCATTACAGCATTCAACCTGTTTCCTAGTTAATACAGAATGTGGTATCAGTACATAAATGCTGATGTAGCAAAACCTAAAACTCGAGGCATTGGCTCAGTGATAGGATAGTGACATAGAGTAGCAAGGATACATGGCAGAAGAAATCTGATGATCTTTGTTATGTGGCAAAACATTTTGTGTGCTTCTACCTATAATAGCTTGGAAAGCAGGCCATGTGCCAACAATACCTGAAATTCTAGGGAAAGTTGGAATATTTTAGAATATTGAATAGTATTAGATGCTGCATGCCACTTTTAGCAAAGTCCTATTTTTTTAAAAAAAACATTAAGACAAGCTAAATATTTTATGCTGAAGATGTATAAATGTGGGCATATAATTATATTTCTAAGCCACTTTTTAAACATGGAAAAATTAAGATTATTCCTTCATTCATGCCACAAAGGTAACTGATGGAATACAAGGACACAAACTGGCACAATGCTGATATCATTCAGGTTAGAGACAAAGATCCAAGTTACCATAGAATCAGTAGAGATGGCAAAGGCTAGAACATCAAGACTTAGCTAACAACCAGACTTGGGAGAAAAGGAATAAGGAGGAGGTAAGATGACCCAAAATTTCCCAAAGGGACGAGAAGTGCCTAACCAAAGCTTGTGATCAAAAAATAGTACTAGGAAGGGTGAGAAGTAGAAAATTGGAATTACAGGAAGGGAGAAGGAGATCAAGGGAGGGACCACCAGGCAAAGTGGGGATGACAAGGGGGCCCAAACTTTACCTGTACAATGTCCACTTGTATACCTAATTGTGAATTGTGCCCCACATCTTTAAAATAAAGTTTGTTTTTTTTTTAAAGAAAGAAAGGGAAGGACCAAGAAAGAAGGATCAATGTTTAACTTATGGCAATAAAAACATTTACCACAAGTATCTCTGTTACCAGAGAGTGAAAAGATAAAAGGAAAATGCCAAATTGGAATGAAGCCTCCTGTTCCCGGTGGTTATACTTTACAAGGAAGGTGGATGACAACATTTTGCAACCAGATTCAGTTAGATACAATTACGATAAGCGGCTGTTTGAAAGGCAAACTCATTTACCTCCTGGGAGACTCTACACTGCGACAGTGGATCTACTACTTACCCAAAGTTGTAAAAAGTATGTAGTTATCCAATATCCTTTTAGAAATTCAGGCTCATTTTAAAGTACTTTTAATGAGGTCTCCATTCTCTCATTCGAGCTATGTTGCTTTTTACTTCACGTAACTTTCTAGATTTTAGTCTTTTGATTAAAAATATATTCTATTCTCTCTTTCATAAGAAATGTTCCTTTTTAAAAATTCCAATGAAAACTTTACAATTTGATTGACTTTCACACAAATGAACTGGTACTCTACCCTGAAGGGTAAGAAGGCTCCAGTTGGACATTATCTAGGTAGGTAAGTATTTTTAAATGATAGAATCTTCTTTTCTAAAATGTATATATATATATATAGATAGATCATTATCTTCTATTTCTAAAATCTTTTTTTTTTTTAATCAGCACTAAAGTTTTTTGATCTTCATGAAACTGGAACTTTTAAAAAACATTTGCTTCTGGATGCAGAAAGACACACTCAGATTCAATGGAAAAAACATAGCTATCCTTTCATCACCATTCAGCTCTACTCCCTGATAGATGATAATTATATTGCTCGTGAAATTGATCGGCTACCAGGTGACAGAAATACAGCCATCGTCATCACCTTTGGCCAGCACTTCAGACCCTTCCCCATGGACATTTTCATTCGCAGGGCCATTGGTGTCAGAAAGGCTATTGAACGACTGTTCCTAAGAAGCCCGGGCACTAAAGTGATCATTAAGACAGAAAACACCAGGGAGATGCATGCAGAGCCCGAGAGGTTTGGAGACTTCCATGGTTACATTCAATATCTTACCCTGAAGGACATTTTCAAAGATCTCAATGTAGGTATCATTGATGCCTGGGACATGACCATTGCATATGATGCCAATGCTATCCACCCACCTGATCAAGTGGTTGGAAATCAGATTAATATGTTCTTAAACTACATTTGCTAAAGTATAAATACTATACAGAATCACCAGGAACAAGTCTCTGCAAATAATCCCACATGTATTGCCAAATAAGTTTTATTCATTTTAGGAACTAAGAAAATGAAACTGAAAAGAATTTGTCTTGGTAGGAAGGTCACTCAAGGACAATGACAATTGATATGGGATGAAGAATGATCACACCATGCCTGGAACTTGTCTATGTGGGATAATAAATAGTTTTATCCTTTATGCAAGTTTGGCTTATGATTTCAGTTATTGTGACTGAAAGCATCTTACTTGAGGCTTTAGGAGGATAATAGAAAATAAACATATTGTCAGGCTTGGTGTCTACAAAAAAAAAATCAAAAAATTAGCCGGGCATGGTGGCACATTCTTGTAGTCTCATCTACCTGGGAAACTAAGCCCAGGACATCAAGACTATGATGAGCCATGGTCATGCCACTGCACTCCAGCCTGGGCAACAGAGTGAGACCCTGGCTCAAAAAAAAAGAGAAATATTATTCTTTTGATTTTCCTCAACTTTTAAAAACACAAAACTACTTTTAGATCACAGGCCCTAAAAAAATGTGGTAAACCAGGCTGGGCATGGTAGCTCATGCCTGTAATCCCAGCATTTAGAGAGGCCAAAGTGGTAGAATTGCTTGAGCCCAGGAGTTCGAGACCAGCCGAGACAACATAGTGAGACCTCATCTCTACCAAAAAAAGTTTTTTAATTAGCTGGGCATGGTGGTATGTGCTTATAGTCCCAGCTACTTGAAAAGCTGAGGTGGGAAGATTGCCTAAGCCCAGAAGTTCAAAGTTGTGGTGAACCATGGTCATGCCTGGATACATGCCATGTACTCCAGCCTGGGTGACAGGGTGAGACTCTGACTCAAAAAAGTGTGTGTGTGTGTGTGTTTGTGTGTGTGTGTGTGTGTGTGTCCAGTTGTTAAATTAATTTGGAAATATCTGTGCAAATTCATGATGCTTTTTATTTCTAAATATGGGCTTTTCTAGCTATGTCTATTGAAAAGGCCTAGAAGCAGTAATAACCCACTAGCAATAATCACTCCTAGCACCCAGATTGTGGTCTCTAAGCACCCTTTCTCACTAAATGAAAACAATCATTCTAGGAGGAAAGTCTGATTCCAGAACTGGGGCAAAAATGTGAGTGTGTGTATTTGTATCACAAGCCTGAATCTTGTTATACCAAAAAGCAAATCATCAAAGACAAGTGGAGTCATATCATGGAATACAGGAGATAACCCAAGGGGCCTCTTCACTGACTGTAGATGGAACAATTTTAGCATTTTATTAACCCAAAGATTTAATGAGAAAAGAAGTGGGAAGGGAGGCAGCACCAAGTGAGGAAAGGATTTATATGCCATGCTAAGGAATGGGGCTTTATCCTAAAAGTAGTGAAGACTGATTAAAGAACTATAATACAGAGAACACATGTTCAGTTTTGCCTTTTAGAAAGATAGATGAGGCAAGGTATTTAGAGCTTGTGGCATAATGGAAATAATATGGAGATTGAAGTCAGACCTAGTTTTGAATTCCATCATCTTCATTTACCAGCTCAGTGAATGTAGGAATTTAATCTCTGAACTTCAATTTCCTCAAAATTAAATTCAAAGCATTAAATTAGATGATATATTGGAAAATGCTTACCTGGTTCTGGCACATGGTAATATTCAATAATTTCTCCCCCCAAGGTAACTCAATTAGCAGCTTGCATTAACACCTGCTAATCTGACACAAATAACTAGAAGAATCCTAATGTTCACTGAAGAAGAAAATTAAGGAAATGGAAGAGATTGGGGCAAAGGGTGAAACTAACAAATTCAGGTTTTAGTCATAATGAGGCTGAGATTCCCGACAAATGTGAAATTGGAGATGTTGGTAGAATATGAGTTTGAATTCAGGAAAGAGGTCCAAAAGGAAGATGTTCAATTTGTAAATCACCAGTGTACACAGGTGGGTGATGAGGATGAAGAGATGCAAACATTTTCTCACACACAAAGGGAACGGCTTGTTTACTGTTGGTGGGAATGTAAATTGGTGCAGCCATTATGGAAAACAACCTGGAGTTTCCTCAAAAACTTAAAAGCATAACTGCCATCTGACCCAGAAATCACTGGGTATACACCCAAAGGAAATGAAATCAGCACTTCATACTGATACCATGTTTGTTGCAGCATAGTTCATAGTAGCCAAGATATGGAAACAACCTAAGTGGTCATCAGTGGATGAACAGATAAAGAAATGGTGGTAGATATGTATGATGGAATACCATTGTTCAGCCTTAAAAAAAAAGGAGATACTGCTTATTTGCAGCAACATGAATGCACCTGGGCGACATTGTGCTAAGTAAAATAAACTGTATACAGAAAAATATTGCTTGATCTCACTTATGCAGGGAATCTTAAAAATGAAACAGAAACAGAGAGGAGAACGGTGGTTGCCAGGGGCTAAGAGGAAGAGAAAATGGAAAGGTGAAGGTCAAAGGGTACAAACCTGCAATTACATAAGATGAATAAGTCCAGAGAGCTAATGTACAGCATGATGAATACGGTTAATATCATATTGTATCTATCATACTTGGTGATCTATCACAGAAACAAAGAACAGAGTACCACATGTTCACACTCATAAGCAGACCCTGAATATTTACCCTAATACTAAAAGAAAGGGATTGACAATGTTAGGATACTGCCTGGGTAGGGGGATAACAGGGAACACAACATCAGTAAGGGTACCTGATCTCAAACTATGCAAAGTGGGGACCAAAGGGAGGCCCAAATTTTACCTGTCAAATGTCCACTTGTATAACTAATCCTGAATTGTACCCCACATCTTTAAAATAAAATTTTTTTAAAAAATCATATTGCATACTATTTGCTAGGAGACTAGATTTTAAAAAGGTAACTGTGAAGTTATGGATATGCTATCTTGCTTGGCTGTAGTGATCATTTCACTATGTATGTGTACAATCAAAACATCACATTGTCTGCCTTAAATATATACAATAAAAATAAATACATGGCTGGGCGCGGTGGCTCAAGCCTGTAATCCCAGCACTTTGGGGGGCCGAGAAGAGAGGATCGCCTGAGCCCACAGGTTCAAGACCCGCCTGGGCAACATGGTGAGACCTTGCCTCTACAATAAATCAAAGAATTAGCCAGGCGTGGTAGCGCACGCCTGTAGTTCCGGCTACTTGGAAGGCTGAGGCAGAAGGATCGCCGGAGGCCAGCAGGTCGACACTGGGGTGGCCGAGTGTACCACTGCACTCCAGCCTGGGTGATGGAGTGAGACTCCAACTCAAAATAAATACATACATACATAAAATTTCTAAAAAAAAAAACTCCCCCATGCAATGCAAATACATTTTTAAATACATCAGTCTTTCATGTATGTCTCTGCACCACTCTGCATGCTGCTCCTTCTGACTAGAATGCTCTCCTTCAGATTCTGCAACCCATCAAACTCCTATTCACTCTTCAAAACCCAATGTAAACTGTATTTCTTCTGTGATGTTTTCCCTAACTCCCCCAGGAAGAATAATGTTTTTACAGTATTTTGGTATTTATTCTATAATAGAAACAAAAACATATATTTTTAAAATATCTGTCATCTCTAATAGACTGTGAGCATCTTGAAGAAAGACTACGTTTTGCATTGTTTTTCCCAAAGAGAACTTTTATTAAAACATGTATGGGATTCTACAGTCTCTTTGGACAATTCCCAAATCCACAACTGAGTGCTTTGAGGACAAGAACCAAGGACGGAATGGCATTTGATGCTGAAATGTACTTTATCATCTACACTAATTAATTGACTCACTGAAATAACCCTTTCACCAAGTTAGAAAAATAAGTGTCTGTAAAGTATCTTTAGAAAAATATGTAGGGTACCTGCATAATCAACGTTTGCATACCTAACCCTGAATTGTACTCCACATCTTTATAATTAAAAAAAAGAATTAAAAAAAAGAAAAGTATGTATCATTTGAAAAACATCAAAATTTAACATTTACCATACAAAATGCTCATAAAACATGTGTGACTGTGCTTCTCAAGACTGTGAGGTCAATCCTGTCACCGTGTCTGCAACCTTGGTCACATTATGCCTAGACATTCCGGTTTTGTTCTCAGGGTTCTTGTTGACAGTTCTGGTGTTAAAGAGAAGAGATCCGGAAACCTCATCCCATGTATCTCATTACCAATAAAAGAGAGATTTGTTTGCATGCTGAACAGACCACACAGGCTGTCATACTGTATGAAATTAACCTGAGAATTAATCCTTTAAAACATAAATATGTGAATGTTTAAAATTTCATAGTAATCCCTAGAAATTAATTACTAGTTCTCTCACCTTATATCCAATATAGTGAAAGTTAACTTTCTTTATTTTTTCCCCCAAAACATTTCTCTTAATCCACAGCCCTCCCCTGGGTGAGTCAAGGTTTTTGACACTCTAAGGCATCAACACAGAGCAAAAGATACCTCAGAGCTAGTGACAGTCTCCCCATTCCTTAATCTCCCCATTCTATTTCTAACAATTAAGATTTCAATTTCAAATATACCCATATGATCTTCAAAACCCCAGACAAGAACCCCACTCGCAAAAACAAAATCACCCTTATGTACAGTAAAAACATTCCTTCTGTGTCAAGCCTTCTAAGGCTGATAGCTGGCAGCATCTTCCTTAAAGACAGGGTTTTCCTTCTTAGCTTCGCAGTCCCTGGTGGTTCCATACCCTGCGCACCCTGAATGGCAATTATCAATAATTCAAAAAATAACAGTTGCTGGAGAGGGTGTGACGAAAGGGAACACTTCTACACTGTTGGTGGGAGTGCAAACTAGTGCAACCTCTGTGGAAAATAGTATGGCAATTCCTAAAAGTTCTAAATATTGACCTCCCATATGACCCCGCAATCCCCCTACTGGGAATATACCCTGAAGAACTCAAATCACTCTATAAAAAAGATACCTGCACACGTATGTTTATCGCAGCATTGTTCACAATAAGCAAGAACCTGGAAGCAACCATGCTGTCCATCAAAAGAGGACTGGATTTAAAAATGTGGCACATATACACGGTGGAATACTACACAGCCATAAAAAAGAACAAAATCATGAATTTTGCAGCAACCTGGATGGAACTAGAGTCTATAATACTAAGTGACCTCTCACAGAAACAAAGATCTGAGTATCACATGTTCTCACTCATACAGTGGACCTTGAACATCCAAGGTAATACTATAAGAAAATGACTGACAGGGGTGGGAAACTATGGAGGTGAGGGGAAGGGAGATGGGATTAACGGTAGTAAATATCTGTCTGGGAACAGGGAGACACCGCTTATCAACAAGGGCACCTGAACGAAGCATATTTGTATACCTAACCCTTAACTGTACCCCACAATATCATCATAAAAAATATTGATTATAAAAAAAAAAAAAGATAGAGTTTTCCTTCCCTGAAATTTTCCCTTGGAAAATGGCTTCTTGGCTATCTAGCTATGTTTTACAGCCTGAAAGTACAAAACTTAGAGCAAGAGCCCCGTGGCCGCGGGGCTGAATGTGCTGAGCCAGTCCTAAAGTTTTCTGTACCTCTCAGCAGATCTCTCTGAGAGGCATAGCAGATTTTGCTGAGCACAGTTATTCCTGCCGTTGCTCCTGGCCTCAGAGCCGCAGTCATGTTGACTGCAGGGCTTGGTAAAGAAGGAGTGAGAGTGTGAAGACGAACACCAAGTAGCAGAGGGCCGCATTCAACCCAAACGTTTACAAGCAGAGTGTGGGAATATTTGGTTCCATCACTGCTTCCTAGAACCTACTCCCCCCTCACAGGAGGACCAAGGCATTCAGGCACCCATGCATAGGTGAACCCAGTCCCTAGATTCATAAGGGTCACTCTAATCCATGGTCTGTGCCTCCTGCTGGTACTTGTTTAGCTACAACAAACAGAAGGATGAGCAGAGACAAACCGCAGAAGCGTAGCCGGCAGGGGTGCAGCTGGGGCCTCTGTCAGGGCAGGGTTTTTGGAGGCCCCTAAGTGGATTGTTTTTTTTGAGTCAGGTCTCACTCCATCACCCATGTTAGAGTGCATCGGTACAATCATGGCTCACTGCATCCTTATACTCCTGGGCTCAAGCCATCCTCCTTCCCTTAGCCTCCCAAGTAGATGGGACTACAGGCATGCACCACCACATCCAGCTACATTTGTGATATTTTGTAGAGACAAGGTCTCGTTTTGTCACCCAGGTTGATCTCGAACTCTGAGACTCAAGCAATCTTCCCGCCTCCAAAGTACTGGGATTACAGGCATGAACCACTGTGCCTGGCCAGTTCCCAGTATTCTTTTTTTCTTTTTTAAGTTGAAGTCTCACTTCGTCGCCCGGGCTGGAATGCAGTGGCACACTCACAACCACCCCAGCGTCAACTTGCTAGGCTCAGGTGATCCTTCCACCTCAGTTTTCCAAGTAGCCAGAACTACAGGTGAGCGCTACCACGCCTGGCTAATTTTTTTATTTTACTGTAGAGACGAGGTCTCACCAAGTTGCCCAGACTGGTCTCGAACCCCTGGGCTCAGGCAATCCTCTCGTCTGAGTCCCCCAAACCCTATATCCTTAAGGGTCACTATGTAATCCATGGTCTGTGCCTCCTGCTGGTACTCGTGCAGCTATAACAGAAAGGAAGATGAGCAGAGGCAAAGCTGTAGGAACGGAGTCAGCCTCTGTCGGGACATGGATTTGGGAGTCCCAAGTGGTCTTGTGTGTCACTTTGGTGCCAACTTCCTGCCCAGCCTCCTTCTCTCCCCACTTTCTGCCCCCTGACCTCTGGTTTCTCTGCTCTCCTCCATCCCTCCAGAGTGGAGAATGCTTCCTCCATGGAGATGCACTGCTGTGACCCCAGCCCCATCCTTGGAACCATTCAGTTCATTCCCAGTCCTCGCACAGGGCCAGGCACATAGAAGCAAGCAATAAACATTTGTCAGAGAAGTGATGTTGCATCTCTGTATATCTAGAATATGATGTAAACAGAACATAGGTGGAAGTGTGCACAAAGAGGGGGACACAGCACATTCTAAAAATTAATCAACAAGCACATAAATCTTTTGTAAACGGAGAAGAGGAAGGATCAAAATAAAACTGATCATGGTAGCACCATAATTATCTATAAACAAGGGACCAAAATTCTGTGTTTGCCGTGAGACTAATCACTGAAACTTCTTGACACCTCCCAATTTCTGGGTAAGAGAGGAGAATAAACAGACATTAAGAGAGGACATGAAACAGACATTATAATGTAGGGAAGGAATCTGAGAATCAGGAAGCCTAGTTCTTCTAAAGAAGTTTACATACAGCCACTAATCACCTTGTCTTCAATTTCCCTCCTTTTTGATAATGCTAGTGATACATACCAAGAACTTGAAAAATCCCAGCAGAGAAGATATTAAAGCAGCTATGAGGAGGAATGAGGTTCTGGTCTAAGAATCATTCATTCAGTGAGCATTCGTTTACTCAACAACTATGACCTGGCTGGCCTTGAGATGGGGACACAGGGCCAAACAAGACAGGTGTGGTCCCTGCCCTCATTAACGATGGTCTGGAGAAAATATCAGTAAAAATCAAACTATTGCAACAGAAGCTGGGGACAGGTGGGGAGGGCACACAGGGATCACTAGCCCCGGATTTAACAGTTTAGGGAAAGTGTCCCAGAGGAATTGACATCTAAAGCAAAAGTAGAAGAAAAGTAAGCTTCAGGGAGGCAAAAAGAAGAGAAACAGGGGAAATAACCCAGAGGGAAAGAAAAAAAGCTTTCCAGAGAAACAGTATGTACAAAGTGAGCACCTTTCCAAGTGACACAGTGTGCAGTTTCTCCCCGGGGTGCTCTCTTGCTTTCAAATAAGATGAGATTCATAAAACATTGCTGGCCCTTCAGTTAGGGCTCACTGTACAGACCGTTTTTATAATTGTCAGAATTCCACAAAGGTGTTTTATTTTGTTTTTTAAAAAAGGTTTGCTTTCTCCACTTATTCAATAAAATCTCTCTCAGAATTCAATCTCTCCCAGGTCAGCCCAAGAGCACAGCATTAAGTTACCTGAAGATGCATTATGGGTAGGAAGGTTTGTTTTCTTTTAACTGAGAAAGATTTAGTATTCCTTCACTTTACCCATAACTCTGTAACTTGACAGGCCAGAGCAAGTGAGATGGATAGTTAAACCTACTTTCTCTTACTTGTGGCCCCTACTAAATTGTAAGTTGTTCTTGAGTAGGTTCTTGAGTAGGCCCTATCCTTGCTTGAATATCCCTACTACTCCTAGTATAAGGCAAACTCTCCCCGTTTTTTGTCTTTCTCAACCTCTGCACCAATTCCTATGATTGTATTCAAATAAAGTTAACAATAACACCCCCTCAACATACACACACACACACACACACACACACACACACGAGGTAGGGCTGCAGGATGGTTAGATCACAGGCTTCAGGCAGACTTCTTGGATTTGAATTTTGACCCTGGCAGCTATCGATTGCGTGACCACATGCAAATGACTTAACACCTTCCTGCTTAATTGCACAGTCTATAAAATGAAGATAAGATAAACTCAGAGAGCTGATTGTTTCCCCCACATTCACTGAATAATCAGGCTACATTTTCATCTTTTCCCTCCAAACCCTTTCATTATCCTGGAAGAATTTAGACCCCACATCCAAACCAATTCAAAACTCAAGCTTTCTGGTGATTTTTCTTTCAAAGTATCAGTGACCCTCAAATCTAATATGTTTTGACAACACACTCTGAAGGGCACACCTTGAACCTTGCTATACCTGAATTGTCCCACATCAGAAAGATTGACATCTCATACTTATCTTCTAACCACAGTCTCTTAATCTTTATTTTTTATATTCTCACTCTCATTACACCTCCCAGAAACTTTGAATTCAGTCACAATTTGGCAAGCAAAATGGATTGGATGCCAGGCACTGTTTCCTTTTTTCTTTCAAGTGATCAGACTCCTTCTAGCCCCAATTTCCTTTTCTTCCCAACATAGGCCCTGTAGTTAATTAGTTGAACTATTTTCTCCCCAACACCATTAAATTCTCTGAACACATGGTTTTCTGTTTGAAGTCTCAGTTTCCTCCAAGGAAATTCAAATATTCATTCTTAATTTGTCTCTTGGACAGTTCTATCTTTCTGAAGGTTAAAGACGTAATAAGCAAAATTGTTTTGCTAGATATTGTACATTACTGGAGGTTTCAAGCTAATTTGTATTCTCACTTCATATCACATATCAGATAAATCCTATGTTATTTATAGAATCAATTTTTTTAATCCAACTATTACAACAGACTCAGAGGATATAGTTCCCATAAGCCTTTCTTTAAAAAAAAAAAATATGAAAGACTGGCCAAACAAGAGATAAACGGTAGCAACTCCTGCAAACAGAATAAATAGGAGTACTGAATCCACTCAACTACAGCACTTACCAAAACCAAAATAAAACTATGGAGATTATGATTGGAAAGCAGAATGTAAATATTATATACTATGGGAATGTTGTAAATCAAAAAAATAAGTTGGAGGAAGGACAGATGGAGATATTTCCTTATCGTTTTTAGCCTGGTGTTAAAAGAGACTATTTAATATATTAACAAAAAAATATATACCTTATTAAAACATATTTTTAAGGAAATAGAGTAAATACAAAGATAAATAAACAAAACTATAATAGCAGAGAGGAGAAGTTAAGGCAAAGAAGTGTAAATAAATATTTGGGTATAGTAGAGAGTCAGTAAATACTGCTGAATAAAGAAAAGATGAGTATTTTACATAAATGTATTGTACATATAAATTTGCTATGTTATATTTTAAAAGCTACTAGAATAAAAACACAATTTCTAATTTTTAGAAAACCACAAATGCTCTTAAATTTCAATCTAGGAATTCCATTTCCAGGATACATGTACAAGATTATTACTTTGAATACTGTACTAACAAAAAATTGAGAAATCTGTATATCCATCAATAGGAGACATTAAAGAATGATCCATCAATCTTCATGGATGACTAAGATAGCTCAATACATACTGAAATGAAAATGTATTTAAAATACACCATTACATTCAAAAGCAAGGACAGAATGATGCATTTCATTTTAAAAAGGGGGAATATATGTAGCATATGTGTCTGTACATGCATTTGTACACACAGACTCTAGAAAGATGTTTATAAAAGGAATAAGATCTTGGGGAAATTTTTATCTTTAAAAAAAGGGATAAGAGTGATCAATTCTTGGAGGGAAACTGTGTGGCAGGAGATAGGGATGAAAAAGAGGTTTATTTCACACGTCATTGCCTTTTATATATTTTGAATTCTGTACCCTATTTACATGACACCCATTCAAAATTCAATAAATTTTCACCAAAAAAAACACAAACCTTTGCATTTCACTGTTGAAATGTTTATTTTTTGGCCCAGTATGGTGGCTCATGCCTGTAAGCCCAGCACTTTGGGAGGCTGTGGTGAGAGGATCACTGGAGACTAGGAGTTCAAGACCAGCCTAGACAACATAGCAAGACCCTGATTCTCCAAAAAAAAATGTAGGCAGGCATGGTGGCACATGCCTGTAGTCCCAGTTACTTGGGAACATGAGGTAAGAGGGTCGCTTGAACCCAGGAGGTTGAGGCTGCAATGAGCTATGATCACACCACTGCACTATAGTCTGAGCGACAAAGTGAGGCCTTATCTCAAAAAAAAATTGTTTTTAAGTTTACTTTTTCACTATGATCTTTCCTTTCATTCGATTAGGAGTCAGAAACACCGAGTGATTTCTTAATAATTACTTCTTCCAATTTGCACATTTCTTAATTTTAAAAAATTTCTTAGCTGTATATTCTTAGGTTTGATATTTTTAAATGGGTTTTAACATCTAATGGAATAAGTGGTTAAAGTAAAAATGGAACAGTTGACTCATATGATTTACTTGAAACTTTCAGTATTATAATTATGACCAATTCCTAGATCAGATACTTATGTGGTTATATATGAATAAAGATATAAATTCAATATTAAGGTTAATAAAATAAGGACAGACCGTTTATAGTGGCTCATGCCTGTAATCCCAGCACTTTGAGAGGCTGAGGCGGGAGGATTGCTCGAGCCCAGGAGTTCGAAGCTGTGGTGAGCCACGATTGCAACACTGCACTCTAGCCTGGGTGAGAGAGTGAGACCCTGACTCAAAAAAATAAAATTAAAACACATAGTTTTCAACATGTCATGGATAGGATTAGTTTCTCCTCCTTACCGAGTGGACTCTTCCCTTGGCTTCCACAGCCCACCCTCTCCTGGCTATACTCCCACACCTCTAGGCAATTTTTGGTCTCATTTAGTTGATACTCCTCTTTTCAAGCACAAAAAGATAGGGTATCCCAAGAACAAGTCTAACAAGAGCCTTTCTCTTTATGTATACTGACTCCTCAGGAGATCTCATCTGAACCCACTGATGCAAATACCCCTATATCCAGTCCACTTTTGATGGGCAGTACGGTTCCATGTTTTGCTACTGTGAATAGTGCAGCAATAAACATGTGTGCACAGGTATCTTTTTTGTAAAATGATGTGAGTGGACTGGATTAAAAAATGTGTTACATATACATGATGGAATATTATGCAGCCATAAAGAAGGACAAAGTAATGGACTTTGTAGTAACTTGGATAGATTTAGAGTCTATCATACTCAGCAATCTATCACAGAAACAGAGAACTGAAAACCACATGTTCTCACTCATAATTGGATCCTGAATGTTTATCATAATGCTACAAGAAAGGGATTGGCAGTAGCTGGACATGGCCAGGGGAGGGAGGTGGGGGATGCATAACATCAATAAGGGTACCTGATCCTAAACCAGGTGAAGTGAGGACCAGTGGGAAGCCCAGACTTCACCTGTATATTGATCACTTATGTCCCTAATCCTGAATTACACCCTACATCTTTACAATAAAATAGTAATAACAATCAATATAATAAAAATGTAAAAAAATAAATAAATATCTCTTATACCAATGACCCATGAAATCTCTATCTCCATCTCCAACTTCTCCCAGAATTCCAGACTCATATACCCAATTACCCGCTTGGTACCTCTATTAGGACTTCTCATCAGTGTCTCAACCTGAGCATGTCCAGCACTGGATGTTTCAATTTCCCCCACAAATCTCCTTCCTTGTGTTCCATCTCAAAAAAAAGATACTTTCATTCACCCAGTTGCTCAAGCAAAAAACTAACAGTCATCTTTGAAGCCCTCTCTCTTGTCCTTTCTATCCAATCCATAGACGTGCCCTGCGAGCTTCATCTAACATGTAATTTTCCCACTCCTCCCCACCCACTCTGCCACCACTTAGCCCATGCCCCCATTGTCACTCCCCTGCACTGATACAGTATATCCCTGCCCCATCTCTGCTTCCACTCTTGCACCCCTTCCCCCAAACAAAATGACCCTTTACAAATGTAAATAAAAGTAGGTCATGCAACAAAACTTTTTTTTCCATCTAAAGGAGAATAAAACCTAAAGGTCTTCCCATGCTATCAAGGCCCTGGATCATCTTGCTCTATGTATCTTCTCCCACACGCCATCTCTCTACTCTCATCATGGTTTTCTTGCTCTCCTTGAACAGGTCAAATTCATTCTTTCCACTAGCTGCACTTCTTCCAGCTGGAATGCTCTTCTCCTAGATCTTTGTGGAGATCTTTCTCTCACTTTTTCCATCTCTTCAGAAGGCCTCTGCAGACCATCTAGTCCAAAATACCCCTCTATCAATAACATACTATTTATTAACTTACTTGAAATCTGATTCCCCTTTTCAACATAAGCCCCTTGGAGGAAGGGATAGTCATGATCTTGTTCCCCAGCACTTAAAAGGGTACTTGACAAAAAATGGGCACCCAGTAATATCAGTTGAAAAAATGAAGTGTCTGCAAGGTGCCAGACACCATGCTAGGCACTGGGGATACAGTGGTGTACCAGCACCTGGTCTTGTGGCGCTTATACTCAAGAGGTGGTATCTGAGGATAACAGGAGGACCTTGAACTCCTCTGAGTATGTGGTAGTGGGGAGGGGAGTCATGATAGTTTTCTTTGAGAAAACAGTGTTGGAGTTGATGTGTAAAAGATGGGCACATGATAGAAATGGGGCAGGGACAGAGAAAAAGAAGGGCAAATGAAAATCCATAAGGAAGAATAGAGCATGGTATGGCTTTGTCATGGTGTCAAACTACTGAAGAGAATGATGCGAAATAGAGCTGGAGAAGTAGGTGGGGGTAGGTAACGGCTATGCCAAAGGTTTTCAGTCTATGTCAAAAGAGAAAAGACCAGTCAAGGGTTTTGTGTAGGGATGTGGGGGAAGGGAGTGCAGTCAGATTAGCCGATTTTTAAAAGATCAACTGAGCTGCAAATTGGTTGACAGATTAGAGTGAGTCAAGAATACGTGATCTGCACTCATCCGGTAAATGTGCACAAGTGGGGGTGGTGGGTACACTTAAAGCCACTAGAGAATGCATCCATGTAACCAAAAATAATTTGCATGCCATAAAACTATTAAAATAAAAAGAAAAAAATTAAATGTTTAAAAAAAATTTTAAAACATGATTTGAGCGTGATAAAAATTAGATGGGTAAGCTGGGTAGGTAGCATGCACCTGTGGTTCCAGCTACATGGTGGGCTGAGGCAGAAGGATGGCCTGAGCCCAGTGGGTCAAGCCTGTGGTGGCCGTGAGTATGCCACTGCACTCCAGCCTAGGCAACAGAGTGAGACTCTGACTCAAAAAAAAAAAAATTAGATGGTAGTGATAGTCACACAATTCTGTAAATATACCACCAACCATTGACTTGTATACTTTAAGTGGATGAATTTTATGCTGTATGAATTATGAAGCTGAGGTTGTTTGTTTGTTTTTACAAAGGAGAATTTGTAAGGTGATAAGTTGTCAGGCTATTCCTATAGCCTGGATGATAGGATGACAATAGAAGCCAGGGTGGCAGTAACAGAAAAAAAAAAAGAGAAGTAGACCAACTCAAAAGACATTTAGTAGGAAAATAGAATAAACTCGATTAATGAAAATCAGTGAGATGGAGGAGTTAAGAGTATACTTCCAACCATCACATATATGGCCGGATGGCTTTTGACAAGTGCACCAAGACAATTGAGTGGGAAAAGTAGTCTTTTCAACAAATGACATTGAAGAGATTGGATAGCTACATGCAAGAGAATGAAGGATGTTGGACCTTACTTTACACCACAAAAAAATTAACTCAAATGAATCAAAGGAATCTAAATATAAGGCCTGATGCTATAAAACTCTTAGAAGAAAACAATGGCAAACTTTATGACATTGGATTTGGCAATGATCTATTGGACATGACACTCAAAATTAAAAACTTCTGTATGTCAAAGAACGGCAATCAATAGACTAAAAAGGAGACAAACAGTATAGGAGAAAATATTTGTAAATCACATATCTGATAAGAAGTTAACATCCAGGACATATAAAGAACTACAACTCAACAACAACAAATTTTAAAATGGACAAAGGAGTTGAACAGACATTTCTTCGAAGATGTACAAATGGCCAACAAGCTTATAAAAAGATATTCAACATCACTAATCTTTAAGAAAATGCAAATCAATGCAACAATGGGGTGTCATCTCACATCCATTAGGATGGCTGGTGTCAAACAAAAACACAGGAAATATCAAGAGTTGGCAAGGATGTGAATAAAATTGGAACTTCTGTGCACTGATGATGAGAATGCAAAATGGTGTAGCCATCATGGTAAACAGTATGGTGGTTCCTCAAAACATTAAAAATAGAGTTACCAGATGATCTAGCAATACCACTTCTGAATACATATCCAAAAGAATTATAAACAAAGTGTCAAAGAGATATTTGTACACTCACACTCATAGCAGCATTATCCACAGTAGCCCACTGATACATTGAGATCCTAAGTCCCTTCCAAAGCCATTCTTATCTCCAAAGCTATTCTTATCTCCAAGGTCCTTCTCTATGGTCCTGAGCTTCAGTGCACTTCATTTGACAGCTCTCTTGGACTTCTTGGAGCTTCCCCAATCCATGAGACCTGATAAATAAGGCACTTACTTTCATGTCCCCAAAGATTCCTTCCTAAATCTTTAAGTCACCGTATTTAAACAGCAAAGGAACTGTCCAGAATCTGATAGTTTTGTAACATGTGAAGTATCCTAAATATACTACAACAATAGTAAGCATTATATCTTGCCAAATTAAACAGAGGATATAGAAAGATGACTTAAGATTCATGCTGATGTTGATGCTTGAGAAGATAATAGGCTGTCTGTTTCCTTTTCCTGAAGATCCAGTCTGTATGCTGAAATAATGAAAAACTGAATCCACTGAGGGTTAAGTCTGCTTTTTGCTGTGAGGGGTGATGCTTAGGGCAACAGTCTCTAAATTGACTGGATATCTCAGATCACCTGCAGAGCTTTTTAAAAACAGAAACTCTCCAGTTTTTATACTGTAAATTATGTCTGTGGTGGAGCTTCAAAATCTTTATCTTTTTAAAAAATCTCCTTGTGTATATACTGCTAGGTTTAAGAACTACTCTTATATTTATTTTTTAATTTTATTTTTTTAAGTTGGAGTCTTACTTTGTCACCCAAGCTGAAGCATGTTTGTGGTCACTGCAGCTTCTATCTGCTGGGCTCAGGCAATCCTTCCACCTCAACCTTCCAAGTAGCTGGAACTACAGGCACATACCACTACACCCTACTAATTTTTTAATTTATTGTATGGATGAGGGCTCGCCTAATTGCCCAGGTTGGTCTCAAACCCATGGGCTCAAGCAATCCTCTCACTTTGGTCTCCCAAAGTGCTAGGATTATAGGCGTGATCCACCGTGCCAGGTGGAAATGGACATTCTTTTCTACAAATGGTGTTGGAACAACTGGATATCCAAATGGGGAAAAAATAATAAGTCCTGACCTCTACTTTATACCAAACACAAAAGTTAATTTGGGATGAATGATGAGATAAAAAGAAAACTAAAATCATAAACTGCTAGAAGAAAATATAGAATATATTTGCAATATTCAAGCAGGTAAAGATTTCTTATACAAAACACTAAAAGCAATAACCATAAAAGAAAAAAAAAGATACAAATAGACTGCACAAAACTAAAGTTTTCTATTCTTCAAAAGACACTACAAAAAGGAAAAATAAACAACAGACTAGAGGAATACAATACATAAATCTGACAGGAAGTCATATCCAGAATAAAGAACCCCTCCACATCAAATAAGAACAACAAGAAAGAACCAAGTAGCCCAATTTTTTAAATGGGCAAAAGGATTGAATGACAGTTCATCCAGAAAAAGTTATATGAATGGTCAATAAACACATAAGAAGAAGTTCAATATCATTAGTCATCAGGGAAATACAAATTAAAAACACAGGATAGGCTACTTTATACTCAATAAAATGGCTAAAATCTAAAAGACTGACAATACCAATTATTAGCAAGGATGTGGAACAACAGGAGATGTCATGCATTCCTGGATGGAGTAAACTATGGAACAACCACTAGAAAAACAATTTGGCAGTTTCTTATAAAATTAACCAGACATTTTGACTTAGTGATTCCACTAAATATTTACCTAAAATAAATGAAAGTAAGTTCACAAAAAATTTTTGTAGAATTCCGACAGCAGTTGTATGCATAATAGCCAAAAACTGGAAGCAACCCAAAAGTTCATTCAGAGAAGAAAGGATGACAAATTGTGGTAGAGTCATACGATGGAATGCTACTTGACAGTTTTTTTAAAAAAAGTCCTACTGCCGATACAAACAATAATATGGATGAACATAAAACACATGTTGAAGAAAAGAAGTCAGACACAAAAAAGCACCCATTGCATGATTTTATTGATATGACTCTCAAGAATGGACTAAATGAATTTATGGTGAGAGAAATCATTACACTAGTTGTCCATGAGAGTAGGGACTGGCTGGAAGATAGCATGAGGGAAAATTTGGGGTATTGGGAAAGTTCTGTATCCTGGGTGGTGTGTTGGCTACACAGATGTATGCACGTTTTGAAGAGTCAAAACTCATCAAATTGTACAGTTAACATAAATGCATTTTACTGCATGTAAATGTGACTTCAGTAAAAACTCATCATATTTTACACCAAAGATAGGTGCATTTTATTGCTTACAAAATATATTAGTTTTTTACAAAAGCTGAAAAATTCAGTTACAGACCAATAAACTTATGAAAACAAAATTTATAAATTAAAATTGATATGATAAGGACAAATATATTTAAAAGAAATGTCATAGTCTTAAATATATTTATTTTTTTAATGGAAACTGAAAATAAATTTGAAAAATGGTTAAAAAGAAAAGCCTAAGAGATGAGGAGAAATGATCACTGATAATATAAAAGCAGAAATTATTTGAAAATAAAAATAATGTTGATAAATAAATGCTACAGCTAATTTATTTGAAAATATCAACAAAATGAACATGTCTCTTTCAGGTTTAAAGAACAGAAAACACATTCAAATCATTAAAAATGAGAATTTGTCTTCATTCACAGATAGAAAAGTACCTTATAATGTTATAAGAAACATAAATGCACTACTATAATCTAGCAATTTCAAAAATATGGAAGAAACACACAAGTTTCTAAAAAACATATAAACTTCCCCAGAAACAACTTAAGAATGTAGTTCATCTGGATACCAATAACCATAGAAGAAATTGAATTTTTTGACTTAGTAACTCCAAAAGCTGTACTATGTCCATACAATTTTACAAGTGACTTCTATCAAAGCTTCAAGGAAAGATAATTGACATCCAATTTACACTGTTCCACAGCGCAGAAAAAGATGGCACACTTCCCAATTCATTTTCCCAACCAGCAGTACACTAATAACAAAGCCCAACAAATAGAACACAAAGAAGGAAATCACAAACTAATCTCACTATTAATATAAATAATATGCTAATCCAGTAACATGTTAAATATACTAGTCAATTAGTCACATCAATACCTCTGAAGATTAAAAAATAATTACTTTAATAAATGCAAAGATTAAAAATAATTAAAATAAATTCAATATTAAATTAAATACAAAAGCCTCCTGAAAATAGAAGGAAACCTTCTTAATCTATTAGAGAACAGTTATTGCATATTGACAGTCAATATTATGGTTAGTGATAAAATACTTGCATCCATTCTCATTATATTCAGGAACAAGAGCAGTATGTTCATAATTATTTAGCATTTGTCTAGAAGTTCTAGCCAGTACAATAAAAAACAGAAAAGTTTTTTATTTGTAATTATTATAGATACATACTAGATGTACATATTCATGAGGTACATGTGATATTTTTACAAGCCTACAATGTGTAATGATCAAATCAGGATAACTGGGGTATCCATCACCTCAAGCAATTATTATTCCTTTGTGTTAGCAACATTCCAATTCTACTTTTAGTTATTTTGAAATACACAGTAAATTATTGTTAACTATAGTCACTCCGTTGTGCCACCAAACACTAGATCTTATTCTTTCTACCTAACTGTATTTTTGAACCCACCAACCATGACCTCTTTTTCACCCCCTCCCCACTACTCATCCCAGTCTCTAGTAACTATCATTCTACTCTTTCAAGTTTTGTTTGTTTTGTTCTGTTTTGTTAGTACCCACATATGAGTGAGAACACATGGGAATTGCCTTTCTGTGACAAATAGTTGCCTGGCTTATTTCACTTAACATACTGTCTTCCATCCATGTTGTTGCAAATGACAAGATTTCATTATTTTTTGTGGCCAAATAACATTCCATGGTGTATATATACCACATTTTCTTTATCCATTCATCAGCTCATGAACACTAAAGCTGATTCCATATCTTGGCTATTGTGAATAATGCTGCAACAAATGCAGAATTGCAGATATCTCTTTCATATACTGATTTCTTCTCTTTTGGATATATACCCAACAGTGGTATATAGTAGTTCAGTTATAGTAGTATATAGTAGTACATAGATATAGTAGTTTAGTTGTTAGGGTTTTTTAAGAAACCTCCACACTATTCTCTATAGTGACTGTACATTTCCACCAACAGTGTACAAGGGCTCCCCTTTCTCCACTTCCTTACCAGCAGCCATTATTATCTGTCTTTTCAATAATCAATAGCCAGAATATATAAGGAGTTCAAATAACTCAATAGAAAAGGAGCAAATAATCTGATTTTTAAATGAGCAAAAGTCTGAATAGACATTTCTCAAAAGAAGACATATAAATGGTCAACATATTTATGAAAAATATTCAATATCACTAATCATCAGAAAATGCAAATCAAAATTACAATGAGATTGTCATTTCACCCCAATTAATATGTTTTTTTTAATCAAAAAGATCCGGGGTTTTTTGTTTTGTTTTGTTTTGTTTTGTTTTGAGTTGGAGTCTCACTCTGTCACCCAGACTGGAGTGCAGTGGCACGCTCCCGATCACCGCAGCCTCGACTTGCTAGGCTCCAGCGATTCTTCCGCCTCAGCCTTCCAAGTATCTGGAACTACAGGCGCGTGCTACCACACCCAGCTAATTTTTGATTTATTGTAGAGATGAAGTCTCGCTAAGTTGCCCAGGTGGGTCTCAAACCTGCGGGCTCAGGCAATCCACTCACCTCGGCCTCCCAAAGCACGGTATTACAGGCTGAACCACCGAGCCCGGCTTGATCCATTTTTTTAATGGGAACAAATTAATCTCTATTTTCAAATGATGCATCTTTATATGGAAAACCTAAGTAAACCAAATGAATATTTACTAATTGAAGTCAGTAAGGCAACTAATTATGTATATTAAAAAATATACAAAAATCAACAGTTACATAGACCTGAATATAGCTATAGATCTCATCAGTAATCAATTTTAAAAAGTAACATGTTCCATCTTAATCAACAACCAGAAAAATAAAATGCATAAGGAAAATCTGAATAAGAAATGTGAAACATTTTATATAATGAAAATTACCAAACTTATGCTGAGGTTCAAACAAGAAAAACTGTTTTATTAGAATGTTTAATATCATAAACATAAGGAATCTAAATGAAAATAGAAATGAAACATTTAAGAAGTTAACTCAATAAGTCCCATGCTCTTTTGAAAGAATAAACAAGTTATCACTGGCAGAAATTATTTTAAAAGATGTATAGTAAGATAATAAAAGATACGTCATATTTGTTTTACCAAGTAGTCATTCTTTGCTTAATGATAAGGTTAAGATCTGAGAAACGTGTCATTAGGTGATTTAATTGCTGTGCAAACATCATAGAGTATACTTGCACAGACCTAAATGGTGTACCCTACCACATGCTTAGGCTATATGGTATAGCCTATTGTTTCTAGGATACAAACTTAAACAGCATGTGATTATACTGAATACTGTAAGCAGTTGGAACATAATGGTAAGTATTTGTATATCTAAACATAGAAAAGACACAATGAAACTACAGTTAGGCAACCACAACAGGAAAAATAGATGTTTCTCTCTTAACATTGGCAACTCCATTTTGATTCTGATAACTTTTACACTAGAGAGAGGGAACAAAAATTGAATACTATGATATTCATGGGAATATCTATGGAAAGTGGTCCCTGAGCCAATCATTTGACAGGTTGATAGCTTGACCGAGAGGAATGAGGAAGGATGGGTTCCGTGAGGGGGTAGATTTGGCGGGTACCAGGATATAGTATACGGCTACTATAGTCATACACTTTAAAGTGACAGATGATTTCCTTTTCAAAAACCAAATCTATTGTTTATTTTCTACTAACATTATTTTTCTAAATTATCAAGGAACTTGATTATTTTAAAAATGTGTACCTCAAGATGCAGAAAAAAATTCACATTCAGTGAAGAAGACATGAAGTCTCATTTGTCACTCTGAAGTGCTTTTTGGTGAAAGATGAATATATCACATGAAAAACTGACTGGTAGCAGAAAACAACTCAGTCACCGTCATCATCCTTTTCCATCAATGCTTTCATCCACAGGGTCAAAAGGCCATTGAGTGTCTGCTCCTGAGAAGTCCAGATCCCAAAGTGAGAAGGAAAATGTTAGAAATGTGCACTTGGAAGGAGAGAAACTCAGTGACTCTCATGGCTATATTAACTCACTTACTATCCTAAAGGATATTTTTTTAAGATCTCAATGTAAGTGTGACTGATACCTGGGATAGAACCATTATATGTGGCACTAGCAATATCCTCTCTCCAGAACATGTGAATGAAAATGAGACTGGAATGTTTTTAACATGCATTTGCTAAACTACAAAAACAGAAAATCACCAGGGACCTCTTTCCATAGATATCCCCATGAATACCAGTCTCTGTTCTTCTTTCCTCCCTCTAGTGTAAAAGTTGTCAGAGTCAAAATGGAGTCACTAATGCTAAGAAAACCCTGACAAACATAGCCTGAGAAGACCATGAAGAGAGGGTTCTCATGCTTGCATGCCTGATAACAAAAATGACTTTACAAAAACACCATCTTATACAAAGACCATCACACCTTACACTACTTCTGCAAGGACATCTGTCCGGTAACTGCCTGTTCAGTCTCAGAATAGCTTCACCCGTGTTATTGATCTTTGTGACCAAGGAACATTACTTCAAAACATTTCTAGGATTCTCTTCATTTTTTTCTTAAAAACCTTTGTTTTCGCCGGGTTCGGTGGCTCAGCCTGTAATCCCACGCCTTTGGGAGGCTGAGGTGAGTGAATTGCCCGAGTCTGTGGGTTCAAGACCCACCTGGGAAACTTGGCGAGACCTCATCTCTACAATAAATCAAAATGAGCTGGGCGTGGTAGCGCGTGCCTGTAGTTCCAGCTACTCGGAAGGCTGAGGTGGAAGGATCGCCGGAACCCAGCAGGTTGAGGCTGCGGTGGCCGGGAACGGCCATTGCACTCCAGTCTGGGTGACAGAGTGAGACTCCAACTCAAAAAAAAACCTTTGTTTTTTTTCCTCCCTGAATACACACATGGTTTACTATGGTATACGTATTCCCATTGTGATGCTTTATTCTCACATAAATTTATTTTAGAGGGCCTCTCTGTGATTGTTATTTAGGCTGACACCAGTAATTTCTTTTCAGCATCTACTGCTGGCTCCTTTTCCTTTACCTACCAGGATATATTCTGACATTACTCTGGCTTCCTTCTAGTCCTTGCCTTCTCCGTCTCTTTCTTTGGGTGGCTCCATTCATTCCCCTTCAATTACTCTCTCTCAACTGCCCAATCTCCAATCCATATCTCAAGTCCAGACCGCTCTCCTGAGCTTCAAGCTGCCATACCTAACTGCCTACTAAAGATCTCCACATGGCTGTCTCCGTCCAAAATATTAACTGCTCCCCCTAACCCTCCACAACTCCAATTGCTCTTCCTCTAATGTTCCTTTTTCTCAAGAAATGATATCACCATTCAGCCCATAACTCAAGTCCAAAACCTAGGCGTCATCCTCGATACCTCCCTCTCTCTTAGTAACTCCTTTCACATGTAAACAATCACAAGACTGGCACGGTGGCTCAAGCCTGTAATCCCAGCATTTTGGGAGGCTGAGAAGAGAGCATTATCTGCACTCAGAGGTTCAAGCCTAGGCAACTTGGTGAGACTTCATCTCTACAATAAATCAAAAAATAAGCCGGGCGTAGTAGCACATGCCTGTAGTTCCAGATACTTGGAAGACTGAGGCGGAAGGATCGCTGGACCCCAGCAGGTCGAGGCTGTGGTGGCCGTGAGCATGCCACTGTACTCCGGCCTGGATGATAGAATGAGACTCCAACTCAAAATAAATAAATAAAAAATAATCGCAAAATCCTATTCCCCCTCCTAAACATCTCTGAAATGTTCAGTGACATAATTAGTTGTCCCTTCTTTATATGCCCACAGGTGCAAGTTACCATCATTTTTTGCCTGGTGCAGTAGTCCTACAACCGTTCTTGCCCTCCCTCCACCAGTACATTCAAATCCAATTACATCAATCTCCGGCTTTAAGATGTTCAAAGGCTTCATAGCCCAGAGTGTCTCAAAGGGAAGTGTTGGGACTAACCACATCTGAACCCTATCCAGGAGTTTTTAAGAGTGTTGGCTTTTATCATTGCCTTACTAGACTCTGGTGTGGCCATGTGACCTCTGAGTTCTTGGTTGTGCCATGCTTTCTTAAGCTTTGACGCCCTCCCCTCCCTTGGGGAGGTAAATCCCCTCTTTCTCTCTCTCTCTAAATTACTTTCTAAATAAACTATATTTTCTAATAAAAGAGAGAGAGAGAAAGCGAATTGGCTCTTGAATTGCACCAAACCCAAAGAATGAAGTGCTCCAGAAACAGGCCCCAACAGAATTTTAATCCCAAATCCTTCAGGTTTGTGGGTCCTCCATAATCAGACCTCCTGCAGTCCCAGGCTAGGACATTTCACAGTGCTGTCCTGTAGGTGGCACTTATGCTTTTCCATGAGTCGCACTCAAGGCACTGGTAATATCACTGATAATATCACTGGTTCAATGTCTGTTCCCTGCCTGAGCATGAGCTCCAGAAGGGACAGCAGCATGCCTGTCCTATTTACCATTTATCCCTGGAGCCCAGAACAGTGGGAACAACAGCTGGCATTTAAAATTCATTGCCACTGCCAGAATAAAGGAGAGTTTAATGTGAAGGGCTCTCTCCAAAGCAGGGTAGGTTAAACATACCTGGAAATGTCTTTATCTGTTGAGATAGCATACAGACCCAGAAAGGGCTCAGATAACAATGATTGGAGTCAGTTAATCAGTGGCCTGAAGGAAAAAGTTTGTTTTTCAAAACCAAAGTCATTATATTTGGAAACTCTTCTCTAGTCTCCAGTGAGATCAAATGAACAGAAATATGCTTTGAACTATTCAAGGAGTTTCTGATCATAAGTAATGCAAGGGTAAATCCAAATCTTTAAAAACTGTCATGTTGTAAAAAAGGAAAGAGATACCCCTCCCTTTTCTTAGAGCATTTTCCTCTAGAAAACTTGTAATTTTATATTCTTTGAGACGAATGTAAATCTTTTCAAAAGCATCAACCTCTTGCCAGCTTTACAACTGAGGAATGTCTTCCTCAAGGACCTGGCAGACACCTCTTTGAAATGCAAACATCAAGGCAGATAGGGAGTGCTCCTATCTCTCAGTCTCCATGAGAGTTTAACTTGAGCATCTGGCTCCAAATTATAAATACCTATCGTAGAGATATCAGAAAATAACATTATTCCTTTGAATAAAAGCAATTATCAAACACAAATGTCCACTCTCATTACTAAGTGAATTTAGGATGAACTGTGTGTCAAATGGTGCTGCCACAACTTACTTGGGGGTGGCTGGGGAGAGGTAGCCAAACAGCTAATCAGCAGATGTGTCAGGAATTCAATTCCATAGATACTTATGCACTTTCAAGTTTTCCACACAACACTGAGGGCTGTGGAAACTGTCTTACTAAGTACCATTCTTTGTTACCATCACTCCTATCACCAAAGACAAAGCAATACGTGACTCACCAAGAAGCCTGTTCTCGTTAGCCAAACCAACTTACCATGGGCTAAAAGAAAGGAGAAGGTTCTTTTCCTTTTATGTGTAAGTAGATAAGAAAGGTGGTCAAACTTTTTTTTAGCTTTCATTTTCTAGAATTGTATATTAATAGAATCACATAGTATCTACTCTTGCTCTGGCTTCATTCACTCAGCATAATTATTTTAAGATTAACCCACATTGCTGCATGTATCAGTAGACCATTTCTTTCCATTTTTTTTCCAATAAATACTTTTATTATACTAGTCACACATTTTTCCTCCCAGAGTTCCATCATTTTAGGTTTACTATTAAATATTCTTTCTTTCTTTGGCGGGGCGGGGGAGAGGGTGTCTTTCTTTTCCCCTAGCTTTATTTTTATTTTTTATTTTTTGAGTTGGTGTCTCACTCAGTTGCCCAGACTGGAGGG
>NW_007247768.1:0-8079 GCF_000164805.1 Carlito syrichta | reverse complement strand
GGGTCTCGAACCCACAGACTCAGGCAATCCACTCACCTCAGCCTCCCAAGGCGCGGGATTACAGACTGAGCCACCGAGCCCGGCTCACTTAACATACTTATTTTGTGTGGGATGAGAACATTTAATATCTAATCTCTTAGCAATTTTCAAGTATACAAAATGTTGTTATTAACCACAACAACCTTGCTGTACAATAGATCTCCAGAACTTACTCATTTGTCTAAATGAAACTGTGTACCCTTTAACAACATCTTGCATTCACCTGGCCCCAAGTCTTTGGCAATCACCATTGTACTTGATACCTAGTGGGGTATGCACAAAAATCATGGGCTCCTTGAGTCAACCCTAAAATGAATTTTTGAGTAGCCAGAAAAGTTTTCAAATAAAGTTTAATAGAGAAAGAGATGGAAAAAAGATAGACAGACATGCCAGAGTTGGCATGGGTGAAAGAAAACCGTGCCTTTTGCTTTTTACAAAAGGCCTGATACACTCATTTAGTGGCTAATATGTTAATGAGTAGGTGGGGGTATCTGCCCCATCTCTCCACCTCTGATGGGTGGAATAGTGGTCTTTTTCCAGGGAGATGTGCCAGATTTCTCAATACACAAGTTCATGAGCTAAAAGGTGGTCTTATTTTCATTATCTTGATTCCTGGTCCAGTAACCACCTTGATCGAGTTTTCCTTTGATGAGCTGAGGGGGTGGGGTAGACTGGGAGTCCACATTGAATTCACATTCCAGCCCTCAGGGTTCAACCTGCTAATAGGGTATCTCAACACTTTCTAAAACCTGCCTGCAAGAAATGTATCTATTTATGTCTAACCTATACTAGCTACAGTGCCTCATATTCTCCACATATAAATGCATTTCTTTTTATTGCTGAATACACTCCATTGTATAGATATACCACAATTTATTTATCTATTCACCTGTTGATGGACATATGGGATTTTTCTAGTTTGGGGCTATCACAAATAAAACTGCAATAAACATTAATGTACAAGTCTTTATAAATGCCTAGAAGTGGAATGGTAGAATCATATGGTAGGTGTATGTTTAACTTAACAGCATAACTTAATAGCTTTAAGGGGCTTGTCTTGGTTATATGAAATTACTCCTCCCACAACCATTTCCCTCTCCCCACCACAGCCCCCACCTCCATACACACTCTATTATGTGTTTTCTCCATTTACATGCATAGGGGTCTTAATTTCACAACTGGAGGAAGAAACAGGAAATATTGGTGGAGAGAAGAACAAAGGTAGAAAGAAAAGATCGAAATGCCGCAACAAGGAGCTTATTTGAATGTACATATTTATGCATAATTATTTCACTTGTAGTGTTACATAGTATACAACTTCAGGTCAGGTTTTGTTTAAATATGTATATCTTTTTATTTAAAAAATTAATTTTACTTTAAAGCTATAACTAAAGGCAGCTCTGACTTTGCACAGCTCTGATACTCAGGAATTTCAGTTACCATAGTTCCGTTAAATAATGCCAGGCCCTCAACAACATGGTTCAAATTTCAGTTACCACGTAAATTCACTGAGAGTATTTGCACAAAGTACAAACTTCACTGCTAGCTCCTCGGTCCACAAATCACGATGTGAATAATAGATGGGCATTGTGAGCAGTGACCAATCACATCGCTTCTTTCCAAGTCTGTCTGTGATTGGTCACTGTGTGTGTGTGTGTGTGTGTGTGTGTGTGTGTGTGTGTGTGTGTGTGTGTGTACGCTCACGTTTGCATCATTCGGTTCAGGTGGAGACTGTAAAGTATGTAGTTATGTATGTACTTATGTTGCCTCCTTGTCTCCCAATGATAAGTCCAAATGACATTTTACAAAACTGGATCATCCAAAGTGGGAATTGGCCAGCAAAGATGGACATGCCATGAGAAACAGAAAGTGATGCCATTGGAAACGAAATTCAAATGTAACACAAATGGATTTACTAAAGAAAGAGCCTACCATGGAAATGTTGGCACTGCCACTGTTTCAAAGACTTCAGATATGCGGCCTGAGAAACATCATGAAGGCAAATTTACGAAACTAAATGCGCAAAGTGTCGTTGTGACAAAAAAAGATGAACTTGTCTCAGAGGAAGTGACACCAGCAAAAACGGCACGGTGGATGAACTCTCAAAGATAGTTCACAACGTTGACAGAGAAAAGGATGAAATACTGGAAGCTGATCCAAACATAGAAAGGAGTATGACAAACAGAATGACCCTTGCTTCACGTGGTAAGTTATATGGCAGGAAGGCAACAATTTCAAACTAGTCCTAAATATTTTAGGATAAAATGCAACACTTTAATTCTTGATATTTCTAATGTCTGAAATTACAATAACTGTACATAAATGTTAGTTTTAGTATTTTTTCCTTCCAAATTCATTAGTAACCAACAGTGAGAAAGTTTTGAATGTCTTCATCAAAATTTTTAAAGGTCACAGGGCAGTTGAAATCTTTCCCACTGATGACTAAAATTGCTTTGGATAGATGTAACTTGCACAGTTCTGCACTATCATGCAAGAGAAGGACTGCTTTTATCCCTTATTCCTCATTAAACAAGTTAATGCAAGTGCCTGAAACAGTGGGTCACACAATAAGTACTCAATAAATACCACTTATTTCAAAAACATTACATACCATTTTTCACCTTTATTGCAAAGTTCTTTTTAAATGTCTATATCTGCTGCTCCTATTTCTTCCTTCAATTCTTTCTTGAAATCTCTCCATCTGGCTTTTGTCTGCATCTCCCCACCAAAATTGCTGTTGTCAAAGTCACCCATCACTGCAGAATGGCTAAATCCTTTGGTCAGTCTTACCTGATATACTTGGCAGCAGCATGTAACTCAAATAACCACAAAAGTTTGGCTTCTAAATACCACACTCCCCTGGTCTCCTCCTGCCTTATAAGCTATCCTTTTTCAAATCCTTTGCTGGTTCCTCCCCCCTCTCTGGCATCTAAATGTCAGCATGTCCTGGGGCTCAGTCTTTGGATCTCCTTTGGTGACCACATCCAGTCTCATGATTTCAGATGTCATTCATATATGGATGGTTCCCAAATCTGTATCCCCCCAGCTCTGACCCTTCTCCTGAAATCCAAATTTGTATGTCCAACTATATACTCTGTCTCTCCTTAGATAGCTACTGGGCAACTGAAACTTAATTGTGCAAAAGCAAACCAATCTATCTTCCCAGATAGATCTCCTCATCGTCCTATATTTTTCTCTAGTCCACAAAGGATAATTTCTTTTACTGGTAACCTAGAACATATCTCTAAATACCCCCAGTACCACTTTCCTCCCTCCCTTTTTCTCTCCATCCCAGCACTCCCTTAAACACCTATTTAAGTCATCAACATATTCTGACAAACTTACCTTCCAGTTACTAGAACTAGTCCCATTTTAAAGATGAGGAAACTGTGCCATGGAAAAGTTATTTACTGGTCCAAGGTCACAATAGCAGGATTGGGATTTGAAACCAGGAAGTTTGGCTTTAGAGTTCTTTGCTTTGTTTTTTAAAGTCGCGTCGTCATGTCATCCAGGCTGGAATACAATGGTGCAATCATAGTTCACTGACGCCTCGAAATCCTGAGCTCAAGTGATCCTCCTGCCCAAGTCTCTCAAGTAGTGAGGACTACAGGTGTATGTCACCATGCCTAGTTAAATTTTTTTTTTTTTCACAGACAGGGTCTTACTATGTTGCCCAGACTGGTCTCAAACTTCTGGGCTCCAGCGGTTCTCCCAACTCAGCCTCCCAAAGTCCTGGGATTATAACCATGAGCCATTGCTTAGGCCTGGCTTTAGGGGTTTCAAGTGGCAATTTTCTCAATTCTAGTTGTCAAGGTTTCCAAAAAATTAAAGTCTAATTTCAAGAATTCTTTTGAAAAGGGCGAAAATAAGTAATTTCTAAGTTTCTTCTAAACAATTCAAGAAGTAAATGTACACTCAATAAAAATCATAACCTCATAAACCAAAACATAGTCTGTTGTGGAATGTTTCACTCCATTTTATAACCTCTGTGTTTGTGTATATAATTTTTAAAAATTGGGATCATATATTTTTCTTTTTTGTTTTTTTAATTCACAATGTATTATAATATTTTATCCATTATAATGAATTGCCCTAGGTAAAATTAAACTTCAATTTGTTTAAAACTTTGAAAACTAGAAATAAGGAAATTTGCCATTTTAAAACTACATGTAGTTTTTCTATTTCTCTAGAAATAAATTATTAAAATCACCTTTAACACCCTGCTTGTTTGGCAAACACACCCTTTGGTATTGCAAAGATGAGGCAAATAACCTACTCTGAAAAAGGAAATGTTGAGAAAATCAAAAGCAATTTACCCAAAAAGGAGACAAGAAAATTGGCTATACTTAATCTAATCTGATTTAATCACTATTCCAAGACTGACTTTGGTAAAGTAGTATTTGAGTAGACCTTCAGAAAAATCCTGACCACCTTCATTAACTAATAGTATTTCTTTTCTCAGAGAAAGTGATGAAATTAGCAGATTATGATTATTGGCTGTTATTCTTCAGTTATAGCAGTGTCTATGTGCCTCTTTCCCAGATGTTTGACATGGAAGGATAAAAAAAATAGCACTTCAAAATCACTGGCTCAAAAACCTCTTTGACGATTGTATAGAGTTTTTATTAGAAAATAGATTGAAGAAGAAAAAAAAAGAAACTTGCCGTTTATTTTCCAAACAAGGAAAGCTAGTTATGGTAAGATGACATCATGAACACAAATGTCTGCCATGGGAAGAAAAGTTTTCACTTGCTTCACTTGAAACAGTTGCCTGCCATTAGGTGGAGTCTTCATGACTGGGATTAATGTCCTTAAAAAAGAGGCCACAGAGAGCCATCTCACCCTTTCACCATGTGAGGACACAGCAAAAAAAAAAGTGTCATCTACAAATCAGAAAATGGGCCCTCACCGGATACCAAATCTGCCGGCAACTTGATCTTGGACTTCCCATCCTCCAGAACTGTAGGATATAAATTTGTTTATAAGCCACCCAGTCTACAATATTTTGTTATAACAGCCTGAATGGACTAAGACATACCCCCACTACTCTTTAGAAGACCCAGGGCAATTAAAAGAGCAGGAATGGAATCGATACAGCCACCACATACAACTGCAGTCTGTATTCAGTATGTGTTCTGTCTTTCAAGCCTAAGCGTGCCAGTGTGAGGCTAGTTCATCCCAAGGAAGGGGTGCCTTTTCATAATCAGCACACAGATTCCACATGTGCTAGAAGCAGCCATGGACCTAGAAGCCAAATATTGTCTGACATTGGCGTTTATTAGAAATCAAGAGTTATGAAACTCTTTGTTACCTCTTGGTGATCTGAAATCTCCAAATAATGAAGTGTGAAAAGAATCAAAGTAAGTGTGAGACCAGAAAAAATGGGATTTATCCCTAATTTTGACAAACCTGTAACATAAGTGTTTACACTAGTGTTTTGGAGGTGAGAGAGTTGTATATTTATTTATTTATTTGCTTTTATTCTATTCAGTCCCTGGGAAATATATAACTTTCCTCAAAGGCATCATGTCCCGGTAATTTGGTCAAAATTTTCTCTAGGCCAATCATCATTTAAATTGTTACAAAGGGATTTCCAGCAAGATGGTGATGGGGCAGCCCAGTCTGTGAGACCCACTGCAAAGGAGAATGCTCTCTCCCTGGGGACTGCAGATCCCAACGCCAGCAGCCTGATCTTCACACAGAGCTCGGCCGTCCCCACTGCTGGGGCATCGCAGTGGTCTGGACAGCCACTGCAGTCACAGACACAGCAGCTGCTGGCACCGCCGTGGCCTCCGTGGCAGCCATAGCGCATCGCGCCACCCGTGCCTGAGGTGATCTATGACTTCAGTCCTTGAAGCTCCTGCAGGCAAGATCTGCTGGGATTGCTGCCACCTCTGCTGCCACCGTGATGTCCTGCCGGCCGTGGGTCTCCTCCCGTGTGCACTGAGGCAGGCTCCCATCTCCAGCCTCTGCCTGACTCTTGTCCAGCTCCACCCCTCTGGGGCCAGCAGCTGAGATAGCACCGCCTGCTGGCGATTCAAGATAACAACACCGAAACAGGACAAACAAGCTTGAAAAACAGACACAGGCCAGATTTGAGTGGTGAACTGAGGGTGATCTGAACTGTCCTTCACAGCAAGCCAGGGGCAACTGACCCTAACTGTGAAATAATTTACCAGCTTGAAAAGACAGCTAGAAATCAGAGCTGAAAGGACATTGAACTTACGAAAAGTCTCAGAGTGTGCTCGACTGGTTCTGTTAGTTTAATGACTTAATTCTATCCCTACTGTTTTGTTCCTTTTGTTCCCCTCTTCCTTTTCTTCTCTTTTCTCCTCTCTGTAAACCATATTTTTGTATAGAGGAACAGCACACCAATAAGGTGGTTCGTTAGCTTGTATGTTAGCATCATTGTATGTTTTAGTTTTTTTGTATGGGAGTTGGTTAGTCTGTAGCCGTGGTCTATTGTTTTATCTGTTTCAGTTTAGGTCTCTCTCTCCATTTGTTGGTACACTCGTCTGCTTCCCCCCTTACTCCTCTCTTTCTCCACACTCCTCTTCCCCCCACTGTCTGCCCCATTCTCTTCCCTCTGCTAACCTCATTTTATTTCAGGGAGTAAACCTAGAGCCCCACTGCAAAGACAGATTCCAAGGCAGTGGGAAGTGGATTTCAGATTATCCATACACCTGTCAGCAGATACCAGAACCTGCAGATAGATTTTGAATCACAGCTCCCCCCTTAAGTAAATGTCAAAACTGCAAAAAGGACCACCCCAACCTATAGTGAAACTCCAGAAGTGAACAAAGTAAGAGGGCGTACATAAAGAAGAATAGGAGATTGAACAAACAGAAGTAAAAGCAATCTCTCCACTCCTGAATAACAGAATCAAAGAAGACAGTGATGTGGAGGGAAGGAAAAAGTAGGGAGGGAAAAAAAACACACAAATGAAGAAAAACCAAAAGGATATAGGTCTCACACAGACCCCTGGGAGATCAGACACTGAGAAAACAGACTCCGGAACACAAACAATGAAAAGCCCCCAGAATGATTGGTCACATGCAATAAACCCAGACATCAAGACATTAATAGAGAGAATTTAAAAAATTGAGGAGAGACAAGAGGAAAATAGGAAGGAGCTGATGTCAGAAATAACAGCAGTAAAGAATACTGTGATGGAAATAAATAACAAACTAATAAGCATGGAAAGCAGAATTAGCCAAGCAGAAGAAAGAATCTCAGAGCTCAAAGACCAAAACACAGAACTAACTCAAACTGTCAAAAGCATAAAAAAGAAGCTAAAAAAGACAGAACAAGACCTTCAAGAGATGAATGATGACTTCAAGAGAACAAACCTAAGAGTAACTGGCCTTCCTGAGGCAGAGAGAGAAACAGAGGTCACACTGGAACAAACATTTCATGAAATCATTCAAGAAAACTTCCCTCATCTCATCAAGGATGAAAAAATTCAGACACAAGAGATTCAGAGAATCCCTGCAAGACAACAAATGAGAAGACCAACTCCCAGACACATAATAATTCGCCTAAACAAAGTAGCTATAAAAGAAAAAATCCTAAAGGCTGCAAGAGAAAAAGGTCAGACTACCTACCAGGGAAGGCCAATTAGAATAGCAGCAGATTTATCTACAGAAACCCTCCAGGCTAGGAGAGCTTGGAGCCCTATCTTCAAAGCTGTAAAAGATAAACAATTTCAACTGAGAATAACCTACCCTGCCAAGCTAAGCTTCATCAGTGAGGGAGAATTGAAATCTTTCCCAGATATCCAATCCCTAAGAACCTACGCTGCCACCAGACCACCTCTACAAGAAACACTTAAAGTATTGAACATAGAAGAAAAGGAAAAAAGAACAACAATGTTCTTCACAAGAGTACAGGCAAAACATTAAAAACACACATGATCCAAAAGAAAGACAACACACAAACAGGAAGAACAACAACTCTGTAAGAACATTATGATAGGGATCAACTCTCACATTTCAATAATTAGTTTGAATGTGAACAGACTAAATGCACCACTGAAAAAAC
>NW_007247767.1:69247-73003 GCF_000164805.1 Carlito syrichta | reverse complement strand
TTCCAGATTTTGGTCCTCAAGCTCTGAGATTCTTTCTTCTGCTTGGGTAATTCTGCTTTCCATGCTTATCAATTTGTTATTTATTTCATTCACAGTTTTCTTTATTACTGTTATCTCAGATATCAGCTCCTTTCTGGTTTCTTCTTGAGTCTCCTCAATTCCTTTTAATCTCTCCATTAATGTCTTGATGTCTAAGTTTGTATTTTGAGACCAGTCATTCTGGGGGCTCTTCGTTGTTTGCAATCCAAAGTCAGTTTTCTCAGTGTCTGCCCTCCCAGGAGTCTGGGAGAGACCCATATTCTTCTTTTGGTTTTTCTTCATTTGTGTAGATTTTTCTCTCTCATCCCTTTGTGGATAAACTTCCTGAGATCTAATCTCCAGCCTCTCCCCTGTTTCTGTTGCAGGCAGGTAGCTTGTTGCCTGGGAGATCTGTGACACTGGTCTCTATTCAGCGTAGGGGAGGGGCTTTGTCTCCTGTTAATGACATCACTGTGGGAACTGAGGTGGAGGCTCTGAGAGGTGGGTGGGACAATGTGATGTAAATATGCTTTACAAGTGGCAGAGGTGGTGGTTTTACTTTCACTTTTAGGGACGCTCCTGTAGGTCTCTAGGTGGGACCAGCTGCCCAGTTGGGCGCTGGATCTGGGGTGCCTCCAGCAGGCTGGGGTGGAGGAGAGGGCGGGGTGTTCCCTCCTCTGGAGCTTAAAACCTGTGATCGGCACCTTACGCCAGCTTGGGGTTCTGCCCCCTTACACAGGCTTGTGGTCGCACATGCTGAGTGCCTCAGCCAGGGTCGGCCCGGGGCGTCCAATCTCCAAAGCTCCAGAGGGCAGGTGATGGCTCTGGGTCCCTCCCAGGGCTCTTTAGCCAGAAATGGGACCGGTATCTCTAAGAGGCGGGTGCTCAGAGCCTCCTTGCATGACCAGCAGCTTGGCGCTGGGTGCTGGTTGTGACGATGTAGCCAGGGATGGAGCTGGGGTCCAGGATTTGGGATTCCCCAGCCAGCCGGAATCACATATAGTGGAGCAGCCGCGGTCTGGCCACCATGTCTGGCCCTGCATGGGACCAAAAGTCCCCAAGCCTCATACCAGTGCCGCTGGAGGTGGGCGGGGGGGTGCAGGAAGAAAAGTAATAGTCTTTTTGGGAAACTCACATTTGGAGAATCTCAGGGATCCACCTATGCGGTCACCATCTTCACGTCACCTCCCGGTAGTATGGTTATTTTAATAATGCTGACTCTTTCAGTATATAAACATGGGATTTTTTCCATTTGTTTGTGTCCTCTAAAATTTTTTCATTAGTGTTTTGTAGTACTCCTTATAGAAAGCATTCACATCCTTCGTTAAATATATTCCTAGGTATTTTAAATGTTTGCAGCTATTGTAAATGGAATTGAGTTTTTATTGGATTCTCAGCTTGGTTATTATTGGTGTATAGTAGTGCTACTGATTCTTGTGTGCTGATTTTGTAACCTGGGACTTCACTGAATTTATTTATCAAAAATTTTTAGGAGGAATCTTGAAGGTTTTCTAGGTATATGAGCATATCATCAGCAAGCAGAGAGAGTTTGATTTCTTCTTTTCAATTTGGATACCATTCATTTATTTCCCTTATCTGATTGCTCTAAGCAGGATTTTCAGTGTAATATTAAATAAAAGTGGTGAAAGTGGGCATCCTTGCCTTGTTCCACTTCTGAGAGAGAATGCTTTCAATTTTTTCCCATTCAGAATGATATTGGTTGTGGTTTTATCATATATGGCTTTTATTATTCTGAAGTATGTTTCTCCTATGCCTATTTTTGAGTATTTTTGTCATAAATAGATGCTGGATTTTATCAAATGCTTTTATATATCTCCTTAAATGATCATGTGATTTTCGCTTTTTTTTTTGAGTTGGAATCTCACTCTGTCACCCAGACTGGAGTGCAGTGGCTGCTCCCGGCCACCGCAGCCTCAACCTGCTGGGCTCCGGTGATCCTTCCTCCTCAGCCTTCTGAGTAGCTGGAACTACAGGCGTGTACTACCATGCCCAGCTGATTTTTGATTTATTATAGAGATGTGATCTCGCCAAGTTGCCCAGGTGGGTCTCGAACCCACGGGCTCAGGCAATCCACTCACCTCAGCCTCCCAAAGACACAGGATTACAGGCTGAGCCACCAAGCCCGGCTTGATTTTCGCTTTAATTCTGTTTATATGGTAGATCATGTATACTGACTTGCATATGTTGAACCATCTTTGCATCCCTGAAACAAAATCCACTTTATTGTGGTAATTTTTTTTTTAATGTGCCACTGGGTTTGGTTTTCTAGTATTTTGTTGGAATTTTTGCATGTATGTTCATCAGGGACATTGGTCTGTATTTGCCTATTTTTTGTTAGTCCTTTCTTGGCTTTGGTATAAGAGTGATCCTGACTTCATCAAGTGAGTTAGAGAGAATTTCTTCCTTCTCAATCATTTGGAATAGCTTCACTAGAATTGGTACCAGTTCTTTTTGGAAAGTCTGATCGAATTTGACAGTGAATCCATCTAGTCCTGGACTTTGTTGTTGTTTTTGTTGTTGTTGTTGGAAGACTTAATTCTGGATTCAATCTGGGTACTTTTTATTGGTCTTCTCAAGATTTCTGTTTCTTTCTGATTGAAGTTTGGAGTTTGGATGTTTCCAAAAAATTATCCATTTTCTTTAGATTATCTAGTTTCCTTGCATAGAGGTATTCATCATAATCTCTGATGGTCTTGTATTTCTGTGATATCAGTTGTAATATCTCTCATTTCTGGTTGAACTAATTTGAACCTTCTCTCTTCTTAATCTACTAGTAGTCTATGAATTTTGTTTATCTTTTCAATCAACCAACTTTTGGTTTTATTAATTCTTTGTATTTTTTATGTTTCAATTCCATTTAGTTCTGGTCTGATCTTTGTAATTTATTTTCTTCTGCGAGCTTTGAGTTTGGTTTATTCATGTTTTTTCTTGTTCCTTGAAGTGTGACATTAGGTTGTCAATATGTGATGTGTCTTTTTGAGATAGGTATTAAGCACTTGTAAGCTAAGCTTTGGCTGTATCACAGAGATTTTGATATCTTATGTCATTATTGAAAGAACTTAGGCACCAGTAACAACTCCACACCCATTAGAGACCAAGAGATTTAGTAAAGTGGCAGCTACAGGAAAGGTCTGTAGCTGAAGAGAGTTAGAGAGGGAGAGAGAGCGCTATGCAGGGAGAGGGATGTATTTATTAGTTTAGCGAGGGCAGGAAAGGGTTGTGTTAGCATTCTATTGGGAAGAGAGGAGCAGAAATAGGGTGGGCCGAAGTTGTGTTACAGTCCCATTGGGGTACAACAGGGCTGATTTGTCATAGGAGAAGATTGTTGGCTTGCAGGTTTTAACTTGGCGCGCGGGGGAAACTGTACAGGGAGAAGCCAGAACTTAGGGTCTTTGTTGTTTTCGTGTGGCTTTATAGTGTTCAGCGCCATCTTGGGGGACGCCCTTCTGACTGTTCCCTGCGCCCTTCATTCCCACCTTTTCTGTTTATTTGGGAGAGGGGCATTGTCACTCTTTCTGGCTGCTTCCTGCTGGCTGTGGGCGTTGTGGGGTGGGGTGGGGAAGGGTACAGAGCCAGCCAGAACAGGGCCCAGAGATAGGCACTGAAGGTGAAGATTTCTGAAGGTGAGAGTTTCATGAAAGTTCCTTGTAAATGTAGAATGGTGACTTGTTCTAGCCAGTCTTTCAGTGGGCACGAGGGTAGTAGTGACCAGCTGTC
>NW_007247767.1:63244-69117 GCF_000164805.1 Carlito syrichta | reverse complement strand
GGGTATCAGCCGGGCTCGGTGGCTCAGACTGTAATCCCGCACCTTTGGGAGGCTGAGGTGAGTTGATTGCCTGAGCCCAAGGGTTCGAGACCCGCCTGGGCAGCGAGACCTCATCTCTACAATAAATCAAAAAATCAGCCGGGCGTGGTAGCGCATGCCTATAATTCCGGCTATTTGGAAGACTGAGGCAGAAGGATCACCGGAGCCCAGGAGGTCGAGGCTGCGGTGGCTAGAAGTGGCCACTGCACTCCAGTCTGGGCGACAGAGTGAGACTCCAACTCAAAAAAAAAAAAAAAGTTTTTCGGTATCACAGCGCTGGATTTTCTACTGGGATGGGCTGGTAACTATTAAATAACAGGAGGTTAAGACTTTGATTTGAGAAGTTTAAAACAGCGGTTTTTATGTAAGCAAGGAGATATTTAATGATGCAAGGTCCTATGGTAACAGCTAGCAGGAGGAGGATTATTGGGCCAGCCATTGCTGAGACCAAGGTGGTGAGCCAGGGGGGCCAGGAAAAGAGGATTTGATACCAGTTTCCATAGGCTTGATTTTGTGAATCCTGGTGTTCTATATTGTCTCTTACCTGAGTGAGGGTCTCCCTTATTATTCCTGATTTATTAGTGTAAAAACAGCAGGCTTCTCCCAAAGCCACATATAGCCTTCCTTGTTTTAAAAAGAGAAGATCAAGGCCCTGTCTATTTTGTAGTACTACCTCAGCAAGAGAGTCAAGCTGTTGTTCTAGTTGGGATACGCTAGACTCTAGTAGGCGTAGATCAGTATCAATTTGAGTACTGAGCTGTTTGAGATTTTGATTGCCCACAACCAAGGAAGCCATGTCTATGGCCTTAGCTCCGGCAATGCCCAGTCCCATCAGTAAAGGGACTAATAGTTCTTGTTTTGAGCGGGTGGCTTTAGGGAGTCTGAGGCGTTGCCTGCCTTCCATCCCTTTATATATGTATACCTGGGGTAGAATGTGTACTAGGATACACAATTCCTTTGTGTCATTGAGGTACTGCAGACTGACGCATGGGGTGATTCCTTGGGTACAGGCAAACTATGTGGTAGGGGGTGCTACAGCAAATTAGGGATTTGTTTGGTTGCAGAGAGTGGTAATGTTGATCTGAGAAGTGTTGCAGGACATTCGAAGGGGGGATGTGGCTATTGGAAACTGTGGGGAGTAAAGGCATGTCCCTTGTCCCTGGAGATCGTCAAACGTTAGTGTGGGGTGGGAGCCCCAGGGGCACAGTTGTTGGTTTTGTATTGCAGTGAGGGTAAGGATTTTTATGTTTGTTTCCGTGTCACCTACTGGGGAAACCACCCCAACCCCCACATAATATGGGGGTCGTGGGTTTAGGCATAACCAGCAGTCCTTCACCAAAGAGGGGTGGGTTACATCTAGTAGGTGGTAAACTGCCAACAACAAGTGAAAAAACCAGTTGGGCGGTGAGGGGATGAGGGGGGCTCTTAAGATGGGAGAAATGACTGTTATTTCTGGGGTAATAGGGTGAGAAGTTATGGGTTGTGTTTTTGAGTTTGTAGGCATGGGTTTGTGCAATATATATATATTTTTTTGAGTTGGAGTCTCACTCGGTTGCCCAGACTAGAGTGCAGTGGCTGCTTCCGGCCACTGCAGCCTCACTTGCTGGGCTCCGGTGATCCCTCCACCTCAGCCTTCCAAGTACCCGGAATTACAGACATGCGCTACCACGCCCAGCTGATTTTTTGATTTATTGTAGAGATGAGGTCTCGCTGCCCAGGCAGGTCTCGAACCCACAGGCTCAGGCAATCCACTCACCTCAGCCTCCCAAAGGTGCAGGATTACAGGCTGAGCCACCGAGCCTGGCTTTGTGTGATATTATTTTATGTAGTGGTCCTACAGGGTTAGGAGTGCATGGAATAGGTCTCCTTTGAATAGTAACATTTCTGGGTTAGTTCCAGGCGTATATAGTCGGAGTCCCCATGTTTTACCTGTTTCCCATGCCTTTTGGAGGCTAAAGGCGTCCCAAAGAGTAATGGAAAGTTGTAGTGGGTTGCAGGTTTTGGGTTGTGTACGGGGAGAAGTGGAAGGCAGTCTTTTAAGTGATATGTAAGGGTCAGAGTTGCCTTTCCACGGGGCTATGGTTTCACATCCCCAAGTAGCACAGTGAAACTGCTGGGGTTTGTGCCAGTGTTGTGGTCCCGTGTCAGGGCAGACATAGAAGTTAACATTTTTTAGTTGAGTTTCGTCTTCCAGGCTGCCATCCTTTGGTGGAGGAGCCTCCCCATCCTTCCAAGACAATGGACAGGCTAGGCCATAATTTGCAAAGATCAAAATTAAACGTTGGTTGTCCCTCTCTGAGGTAGGTAGAGATTACAGTTTCTGTAGTGGTGTTTATTAACTTCCAGGAAAAGGTTCCTGGTGCATAGTATGGATGTGATTGGTAGGTTTGATTTAATGGAAGGACTAGAAGAAAGAGGGTAATAACCTTGGGGTTGAGAATGGGAGTCATTTCAGGTAATTATAGGAGACACCTGATAAGAATGAAACTTGTGATGATGAGGAGGTAGGTAATAGCCAATAAGAACCTGGTCGTAGAGGACCAAGCTGTGGCTGGAAGGCAGGCAAGTAATATAGTGAGAAGGAGAGTGATTAAGCCGATGAAGGAGAGAGTCCGGGGATCACAAGTTTTCTGTGTTGAATCCAGATTGTTGGTTTGGGATTGAATTTGTAGAGGTGGTGAGTCGGGACAGGCGAAGTTTCAGTGGTTGTCCTGGTACTTTAGAGCAGATATACCTGGAGGTGGGTGGACAAGTACTGTTATGGGTGGGGTGGGAAGAAGGAGGGGTGGCAGGTTTAAGACGGGAGATGTGGATCCATGGGGTAACCTGATGCTGGGCCGTGATAAGTTTTTCTGCCATGGGAGTAGATAAAATTACATGAAGAGGTTCAGAGCATTTTGGGTTTAGAAGGGTTTTAGTTTCTGGGTCGGAAAAATAGACCCATTGCCCCGGGATGAGTGAAGGCAGGATTTGGCCATCAGATGGAACAGGTAAAAGGAGGTTTTGATGTTCCCAAATATGGGACCAAGTGAAGGATAAGAGAGGGTAGAGCGTGTGGGCAGGAGTTAGGGGAGTTGAGGTTGGAATTCCCGGAGGAAGGGCTGGGCGGCTGCACATAACTTCAAATGGCAATGGTTGAGATGGTTTTTTGGGGAGGACTCGTATGCAGAAGAGGGCCAGTGGGAGGAGGGACACCCAGTCTCGATGGAGTTCGAGGGATAATTTGGTGAGAGTGTCCTTGAGAGTGCGATTGGCTCGCTCAACATTCCCAGACGACTGTGGGTGGTATGGGATATGAAAATGCCAGTTAATGTGGAGGTCAGTTGTTAGGGATTGTACCACCTGTGAGGTAAATTCCGGTCCGTTATCAGATTGGAGAAATAAAGGGACACCAAACCTAGGAATTATGTGATTAGCAAGGGTGGACCCTACGGTTGTTGCTCGTTTGTTTATGGTGGGGTAGGCCTCTACCCATCTGGAAAAGGTGTCAACCAAGAGGAGGAGATATTTGATGTTGCGAACCAAGGGCATGACAGTAAAATCAACCTGCCAGTCTGTACCTGGAAGCTGGCCCCGGGCCTGATGTGTGGGAAAGGTTCCCGGTTTTAAGTGGGTATAGGGATTAGTTTGCTGGCAGATAGAACATTGAGAGGTAATGGTTTGTATAAGTTTTATATGGTAGGGGTCGAGGGTGAAGAAGTTTTTTAGGAAAGACGTTAGAGCAGAGGGATTGGTATGGAAGATTGAGTGTAAGTATGGGATAAGGTCTGAGATAGAGGGAGAAGTTGGTGTTGGTGAATTGGTGGGAGACGTATGGCTTGGACCAGAGTGGTCAACAGCCGCCATGGTGGGGATGGACCCAAGGCTGCTTGTTGGGCCACGTTGGGGATGGACCCCAAGGCTGCTTGTTGGGCCGTGTTGTCTGCCCTGGAGTTTCCCTGAGTTATGAGTGAGGAGTCGGACTGGTGGGCCTTGCAGTGAGAAATGTCAATGTTGGTGGGAAGTAAAGAGGCAGTGAGGAGATTGGAAATTAGCTTAGCATTAACTACTGCTGATCCCTTGGTAGTAAATAACCCCCTTTCCTTCTATATGGCCGAGTGGGAGATGAGAATATGGAAAACATATTTGGAGTCAGTGTAGAGAGAGAGAGAGTGTCCAGCCGCTAACTGGAACACTCGAGTGGCAGCTATAAGTTCTGCCTGTTGGTTGATGGTGCCTGGTGGGAGAGGCTTTGCCTCAATGATTTTTGTAATTGAGGTGATGGTGTATCCTGCGACTCGGGACCCATTGTGGAGGAAGGAGCTGCCATCAGTAAACCAGGTATAGGAGGGGGAGGGTAAAGGGCCCTCCTGGATATGAACCAGACAAGGGAAAAGGGCCTCTACAGTTTCTACACGGTCATGTGTTAGTGGGGTGGTGGAAGAAGGGAGTAACGTGGCTGGGTTTAGGGGTGCACACGTTTGAAAGGATATGGAGGGATCTTGTAGGAAGAAGACAAGCAGCGACAGGACTCGATCGGGAGGAAGTGTTTGCAGGCCTTTGTAGCTTAAGAGGTGCTGTAGATGGTGGGGGGAGGTCACAGTAATAGGGGCCCCAAAGGCGAATTTTTTGGATTCTCATATCATGTAGGCAGCGGACAGTGCTTGCAGACGTGGGGCCCAGCCTTGAACGGTGTGATCCAACTGCTTTGGGAGATAGGCCACTGGGGCGAACGTCTGTCCACAGAGTTGCCCTAAGACTCCTAAGGCTACCCCTTTGTTTTCGTGGACATACAAGATAAAAGGTCAGTGTATAACTGGCAGATGGAGAGCAGGGGCCCTTAGGAAGACTTGCTGAAGGGCAGTAAAAGTTTGTTTGACAGAGGAGGGTGTTAGGAGTGGCTCATTGGGGTCTCCCTTTATGAGAGTGTAAAGTGGTTTTGCAAGTAGGGCAAAGTTGGGAATCCACGCTCAAAAGTATCCAGCCAGCCCCAAAAATGATTGGATCTCCTCTTTAGTCTTGGGTATATTTAGGGATTGGATTAAGGCCTTTCAGTTCGTTGTTATGGCCTTTTGTTGGTGTGAGATGGCTACCTCCAGATACGTGACTTGTGTGGCAGACAGTTGGACCTTTTGAGGGGATACCCAATATCCCTTTTCTGCTAGAAAGTTAAGGGTGAGTGCAATGTCCATTTGAGAAACAGCTAAGGAAGGGCTACACAAAAGGAGCTTGTCCACATACTGAATAAGGGTGGATTTGGCAAGTGAGAGAGACTTAAGATCTGCTGCTAAGGTTTGACCAAACAGGTGGGGGCTGTCTCGAAATTCTTGTGGTAGGACTGTCCAAGTGAGTTGTTGTGAATGGTGAGATATTGGGTCAGTCCACATGAACGCAAAGATGTTTTGTGAGTCCAGGTCTTGGTCTGGGACAGCCGCTGCACCAAGGGGGTGAGCTGGGGTGGTTTGATGAATTTCATCTGCGTATGTCCTAGCCTGTTCCCAGACTCTCCTACGTTCCTCCGGAAGTAGGGTGTTGGAAAGGATTAGGTATATGTCATGAAAAGTAAGGCTGTAGGACTGGATGAGGTATTGAAACTCCTTAATGTAGGTGGCAGGATTAGTTGTGTATGATCCAAGATGTTTATCTATTTGTGAGAGGTCTGAGATAGAGAAGGGAACGTGCACCTGAACAATACCCTCTGCACCCACTACTTCGCAGAGGGGAGCGAGGATGACCGGTGCGGCCTTGGATCGGGTTACTGGAGGGGCTGCACAGGGGAGTGATTGGAAGGGGAGAGTACAGAGGTTGAACTCTTGGAGCAGAAGTAGGTGGAGTGGAAGGGGAAGGTGGGGGCG
>NW_007247767.1:58253-63224 GCF_000164805.1 Carlito syrichta | reverse complement strand
GACGGGAGAGGAGGGAGCAGGAAGGGGACTTACAGTGTTTGCAGTGGGGGAATGGGGGTTTGGAGGAGGAAGCACAGACACATGTGAGACAATGGGAGGAAGAGAAGTTGTAGAGGAGGTGGCGGATGCTAGCATGAGCTGGGGGTGGAGGTTGGAGGGATAACAATTAAGGCAAAGGCGGGGGTGTTCTCGGAGGAGAGAAAAGGACTGAACGTAGGGAATCTCTACCCACCGTTTTGAATGCTCACAGAAATTATATAGGTCCCGGATGATATTGGGATTTAGGGACCCCTGAGGGGACCACTGGTTTTGGTTGTCTAAGGGATATGTTGGCCAGTCCTGTGTGCAGAGGCGAATTAGGCGTTTGGGTTTGATATTGGGGGTGAGTGAGAGTGTAGTGAGATTGTTTAAGAGGCATTTAAGGGGGGAATCGGCCGGTAGGGATGACGAGCCTCCCATGGTGGGACAGGCGGACTAGACGGGGCATCCCCCAAAGAGTGGTTGTCCGAGAAGTGTGGCTGTGGCAAAGTCTGTCGTCACAGAGGTTTGGCACAACCAGGGTTCTCCTGGAGAACCAAGGGGTCAAGGCACCTAGCGCTAGGAATTTTCAAAACAGACAGAGAGCACTTGACCAAGCAGTGGGTGGGGAGGGTGTTCAAGATTCCTGCCGGTTGAACAGAAATGGAAGTCCCGCAGAGTCTGCTGTGGGCCAACAGATGTGGGAGCCTTTGAGGTCCGCTGTTGCCAGACAGACGTGGGAGCCCTGGGGAGTGGGAACCCTACGGAGTCCGCTGTAGGCTAGCAGACATGGGAGCCTCTGAGGTCCGCTGCTGCCCGACAGATGTGGGAGCCCCTAGGGTCCATGAGAGATGGAACAGAAGAGGGAGCCTTCGGGGTCCACTGTGGCTGTGAAGGCCAAGGCAGGGTACGCTCCCCCTTGCCGAGGGGCCGGAGGGGCTGGATCCTGAGGTCAGTTCCCTCCAGTGATCCGTGGCAGGTTTTAGGCTTCCTTGTTTGGGGGGGACTTACCTATTGAACGATCGCTGGTGGATGCAGCTCAGGCATTCAAGAGAGTGGGGAAGGTCCAGGACAGTTGGAGTGGCCACCAGCGCTGAGTCGGGTCCCGCCCAAGGGCGAGAGAGACTCGCACAAGGGCGAGAGAGACCCGATCCGAGTCACAGCACCAATGAAAGAACTTAGGCACCAGTAACAACTCCACACCCGTTAGAGACCAAGAGATTTAGTAAAGTGGCTGCTACAGGAAAGGGTCTGTAGCCGAAGGGAGTTAGAGAGAGAGAGAGAGAGAGAGAGAGAGAGCTATGCAGGGAGAGGGCTGTATTTATTAGTTTAGCGAGGGCAGGAAAGGGTCATGTTCGCATTCTATTGGGGAGAGCAGAGTGGAAATAGGGTGGGCCGAAGTTGTGTTACAGTCCCATTGGGGTACAACAGGGCTGATTTGTCATAGGAGGAGATTGTTGGCTCGCAGGTTTGAACTTTGCGCACACCGGAAACCATACAGGGAGAAGCCGGAACTTAGGGTCTTTGTTGTTTTCGTGTGGCTTTATAGTGTTCAGCGCCATCTTGGGGGATGCCCTTCTGACTGTTCCCTCCGCCCTTCAATTATTGTCTTTTATTTCGAGGAAGTTTTTTATTTCCATCATAATGTATTTATTGACCCAAAGATCATTTACAAACAGATTGTTTAATTTCCATGTATTTGTTTGATTTTGAGAGTTCCTCTCAGAGTTGACTCCTAGTTTTATTCCCCTGTTATGTGAGATGATACTTAATATTACTTTGAATTTATTGAACTTAATTAGACTTCTTTGTTGTGTATAACATGTTCTATTGTGAAAAATGTTCCATGTGCTGATGAGAAAAAAGTATCTTCTGTAATTTTGGAGTAGAATGTTGTGTAGATGTCTGCTAGGTTTATTTGTTCTAGAGTCTAGTTTAATTCAAATGTTTCTTCACTGATGTTCTTCTGCCCCAATTATCTGTTTATTGCTATCATTTGTAGACTGTAGACATCCTTCACTACTATATATTTCTGTCTTTCACTATTCTTAGTCCTAGCAGTTGTTTTATCAAGCTGGGAGCTCCAATGTTAGGTGCATATATATTTAAAATTGTTATATCTTCTTGCTGAATTGATCCTTTTACCATTATATAATGATCTTGTTTGTCTTTTTTCGATTTTTGGGGGGTTTTTTTTTGAGTCAGAGTCTCACTCTGTCACCCAGGCTGAAGTACAGTGGCACACTCATAGCAACCACAGCTTTGACCTACTGGGCTCTGGCAATCCTTCCACCTCAGTCTTCCAAGTAGTGGAACTACAGGCACACACTACCACACCTGGCTTATCACTGTTGTTAATTTAAGTGTGTTTTATCTGATATGAGACTAGCTACTTCAGCATCCCTTTTTGATAAAAACCCTTGAACACCCAGGCATAGAAGAAACATTCCTCAAATAGTAAAATCTATCTATGATAAACCCACAGCCAACATATTGCTTAACAGACAGAAGTTGGAAGCATTGCCCCTGAAAACGAGAACAAGACAAGGTTGCCTACCATTACTGTTCCTGTTCAGCATAGTACTTGAAGTCCTTGCTAGAGCAATCAGGCAATAGAAGAAAATAAGGGGTATCCAGAGAGGAAAAGTAGAGGTTAAGCTATTCTTCTTTGCAGATGGTATGATCCTATACCTTGAAAACCAAAAAGAGTCCATCAAAAACCTCCTTGCACTGATAAATTACTTTGGGAAAGTTTCAATGTATAAAATCAATGTACAAAAAAAAAGTTGCGTGTCCATAAACCAGCAGCAAACAGGCAGAAAACCAAATAAAAAGCACAACCCCATTCGCAGTAGCCACAAATAAATATCTTGGCATCTTTACAATGGGAACTACAAAATACTGCTCAAAGAAATCAAAGACACTAACAAATGAAAAACATCCCTTGCTCATGGATTAGTGGAATCAATATTGTCAATATGTCCATCCCGCCCAAGGCAATCTACATATTCAATGCAATACCTATAAAATTACCAACATCATTCTTCTCAGACCTGGAAAAGTCAGTACAAAAACTCATATAGAAACACAAAAAGTATTTACAAAGAAAATAACTCTACACAATTTTTCTCTCAATATATTAAGGTTGTTATTTCTCAACTCTCCAAGTTTTCTACAAAGGGCAAGTTTTGTGTGTGTGTGTTCCCGCTGTCATTTTCCTTCTCTATCCCTCAGGGGTAGGCATTGCTCTTCTGCTTTGCCATCAAGTTGTTCTAGTTCCCTATTTATCATATCCAAATATCTAAGTAAGACAACAAATATTACTGAAAGTGAGTTGGCTATTTCCGTGATGATGGCATCATTTACTGTGATATTCTTTAACCACCTCCTGGCTTGCTTTTCATCTCTTAAACTACAGAAATTTTATAGGGTTTTCTTGTTGTTTTTATCAGTCCTTTTCGTGAGCCTTTAGTATTAAATGATTAATAGCATTTTGTACAGTCAGCATTCATAACTCAAGAATAAGAATATGAATTTGTAAAGACAGCTGAAATAACAAACAGTAACTTCAAAGGTGGGGAAAAACAGTACATTTGAGTTTTCTAAGAAAAAGTTGTGTACTGGATTCTTGGGAAATTACAAGCCCTTGACCAAATCTCCCATTTGTAGTATGCATGTCTGGTACATCAGCGTGTATGATAGCAATACCATGAAATAAAACCATAGACTATAAACATCAGATCAAGCAGCCCAATTCTTCACCTCCCCCCAGTGAAGAAAAAAGAACTGTAATATCTCTTCACTTCCTAAGAAATGGTCTTGACCATAAAATGGCAATGATTAAATGTGACTGGGTCATATCTGAGTGAGATTACACAGTTCTTTAGAGACAGCACGTGTTTATAGGCATTAGATAAAGTTATATCAAGACTCCTTTTTCTTAAAAAACACAATGCACTAACTTCCTCAAACCTAGTGCTGTCAGTCCTTAAAGATGAATCATGAAAATCTGTTATTGTTTGAGACATGCACTGAAAATACTTTCTTTCCCTCTCCTACAATGGAAAGAATTTTGGATTTGATTTTTCCTTCAGTTACCAGCTTGGCTTATATCTTGGGCTCACAGCAACTCTGACTTCTCTGGTAGAAACTCCCTAGCATAGCTTTGGCATCATGGATACCAATTCCTGTACCTTTCAATTTCCCTTCCTTCCTCTCGATCATGAGAAGAACAAGGAAATTAAATAGTGTCTCGTACTTTTTTAAAAATCTGCCTTCAATTATTTTTATTATTTTTCTAACTTATTTGGGTCGACAATATATACGTAAAATATGCACAAACTTTCCTCTTACCTGTGCCTTATTAACTACTCATGGTCCTTAATAGATTGCGTGCCCTCCTTTAACAACTACTTTTGGAAATGTACAACATCAGAATGTTGAGGGATTTGGTTGTTGTCTGGCTATGCATTTGTTTTGCAAGCATTTTTTGCTTAAGAAATGTGATATGTGTGCGTGTATGTGTGTAGTTATTTGTGTTTTCCAGAAATGAAACCATTTGAATTCCTGTTTTATAAATGGATTATTCTCTTCATTGCATTTAAATTTATGTTGACTGTATTAGAACTGAACAAAATTAAAGATTTTTCTTTCTGAAAATAAACATTTAAGTTGATTTGTCTACTTATTTTGAAGAAATTATTTAAAATATGCAAGAAGTAGAGGAGAAAGTCAGTACAAAAAGGATAAGTGGGAAAAATATAGAAGATGTTGAAATAGAAGGAAGTTATTCTTATTTTAGTTTAATTCTCCTTCTTTAGATGATAAATTTATAAAAAGACAATATGCACAACTTTCTCATTTGATCCAATGCCTTGACCATAAAATCTGAATTCACACACACACACACACACACACCCCACCCACCCAAATTTTGGTTTTTGGGGGTTTTTT
>NW_007247767.1:27137-58165 GCF_000164805.1 Carlito syrichta | reverse complement strand
CTGGGTTCCAGCAACCCTTCCACCTCAGCCTTCCAAGTAGCTGGAATTACAGGCGTGCACTACCACACCCAGCTAATTTTTTGATTTATTGTAGAGATGAGGTCTCGCTGCCCAGGCGGGTCTTGAACCTGCAGGCTCAGGCAATCCACTCACCTCAGCCTCCCAAAGGCATGGGATTACAGGCTGAGCCACCAAACCCGGCCCAAATTTTGAGTCAAAAATTGAAAGAAAGTTACTGTGTATAACCACTCTCTATATCCAATCATTCCACTTCACTTCTAAAAACAACGTTTTTTACTTGATGAATACAGGAGTATGCATGTGGGTACAAACACGGGTTATACATGTTCTTTGAATCACCCATCACACTTTGGCTATTCATTCTGTTTTCCAATAGCTCAAACTGTTTTAGGTTCCAGCTCAAGAATATCATTGCCACAAAAGATATTTTTTATTGGCCCCAGCTCTGGTACAAGAAAAACATGTGATTAGCAATTTAATTACTGAATGATGCAAGCTCTCACTGTTTTATTGAAAGATGACCTAATCTTTTCCCTCATCTTGGCCAAATATAGCAGCCTCCAAATATATATATATTATAATCTTTTTTTTTAGTTGGAGTCTCACTCTGTCGCCCAGGCAGGAGTGCAGTGGCATGCTCACAGCCAACGCAGCCTCCACTTGCTGGGCTTAGGCAATCCTTCCTCCTCAGCCTTCCAAGTAACTGGAACTATAGGTGCACTACCATGTCTGGCTAATATTTTATTTATTGTACAGATGACGTCACACCATGTTGCTCAGGCTGGTCTCAAACCAAAGAGCCTATTATAGTCCCCCAATGGCATATGAATGCATTCTGCACACTGGTGCATACTTTCTCATAAACTATCCATCTCTTGAAAACAAGCCCTATGTCTTATCCATTTTTGTATCCCTCAAAACCTGTGAGATTGGCAAATACTATCTTTTTAAAGGTATAATGGAGATAGTATAGCTTCTAGTACAGAAAAATGAACCAGCAGAATTGAAAGGAGAGTTTAATGGCCCAGAAATCCACGGAAAGTTTATAGTTCCAGTGAGAAACTTAAAACCAAATTAAAAATAAATCCATGTATGCCAACATCCATTCCTTAAAACCAACAAAACTTTGCAGTAAGCTAAAAATAATAGGGAACTACTTTGATCTGATGAAGAGCATCTGCAAAATCCTACAGGTAATGTCATATGTACTGTAAAAGGCTGAGTGGTTTCTAAGACTGAGAACAAGCTGAAGATGTTCACACTCATCACGCTTATCGACAGTACTGGAAACTCTTGCCACTGCAACAAGGGGAGAAGAAGAAAAAAAAAGCCTACATATTTGAAACATATAAATAAAACTTTTCTTACTTGCAGATGCTTGTCTATATTGAAAATCCTGAGGAATTTACAAAATTCTTCTATAACTGTCAGTTGAATTCAGCATAGTCATAGAATACAAAGGCAACACACACACACACAAATTAGGACAAATCACATTTGTATATACTAACAATGAACATCTGGAAATCAATATTTAAAACACAATACCATTTGTAATCATTCTAATGATGCAATATTTAGCTGGAAACTTAACTGCTAACAACTTATAATGTGCCGGGTGCGATAGCTCATGCACTTTGGGAGGCAGAGGCAAGAGGACTGCCTGAGCCCAGGGGTTTGAAACCAACCTGGGCAACTTGGCAAGACTTTGTCTCTACAATAAATCAAGAAAAATTAGCCGGGCATATTGGCACACACCCTTAGTGCTAGTTACTTGAAAGGAAGAGGTGGAAAGATCCCCTGAGCCCAGCAGGTAGAGGCTGTGGTGGCTGTGAGCATGCCTATGTACTCCAGCCTGGCTGACAGAGTGAGACTCCAACAACAACAACAAAACTTAAAATATGTTTAGAATATGTATGGTAAAAATGGAAAATCCCCCTGAAAGAAATGAAAGAAAACCTAAATAAATGGAAGGCATATCATGTTTATGAATTTTAAAATTCAACAGAATAAAGATGTCAATCTACAAAGTGACAACCAACAAAATGACTTATAGGTTTAGTTACTACCAAAGTCTCAGCAAGGTTTTTTACAGACATCTACAAGTTTATTCTAAAATTTATATGGAATAGAAATGCCCTAGAATAACTAAAACAATCTTGCAAATGAACAAATTGAAGAAAATCATGCTCTTTTTTGTTAGGGGCCTAACATAGAGTTACAATACTCAAGACAATGTAGTATTGATATAAAGATAGATGCACAGATCAACAGAACAGAGAACCCAGAAATAGACCCATAACGATATGATAACTGATTTTTTTGACAAAAGCAATTAAATGGAGCAGAGATAGCTATTTCAACAAATGGTATTAGAGCATTTGGACATCTGTAGATATCAGCAAGGAGAAAGAGGTAAAGGTGGAGAAGGATCAAGAAGAGAAGAGAGAAAAGAAAAAAAGAAAAGGAAAAAAAGAATAGAAAAAAAGGAGAAATAGTTTATTGGACTTTATCAATATTTTAAACTTTTATGCTTAAATTTAGCTGTCTTGTTTCCAATATTTTAGCTCAAGTTCTCCTTGTAAAACTGTTCTAGTTAATTGACTGTGCAAAGGGTAGAGGTGATCATTTTTGCTATTTTATACTTTCAATTAATCTTCATCTTTCCCTTACAGTACTTCATCTGCAGCACCTAAATAACTAGAAATTGACCTTCCATATTACCCAGCAATTCCCCTATTGGGCGGAATATACCCAGAGGAACTCAAATCACTCTGCAAAAAAAGATACCTGCACACATATGTTTGTTGCAGTTCTATTCACAATAACATAAACATGAAACCAACTATGTTGCCCATTGAAGCTGGACTGGATTTTTTTAATGTGATACATATACACAATGGAATATTATGCAGCCATAAAGAAGGACAAACATACGGACTTCACAGCAACTTGGTTGGATTTAAAATCTCTCTTACTCAGTGATCTATCACAGAAACAAAGAGCAGAGTACCACATGTTCTCACTCATAAGAGGACCCTGAACACTTACTATAATACTATAAGAAAGGGATTGGAAGTAGCAGGATACTGCCAGGGTGGGGTTGGGGAGGGGACACAACATCAATAAGGGTTCCTGATCCCAAACCAGGTAAATGGGGACCAAAGGGAGACCCAAACTTTACCTGTATGATGATCACTTGTATACCTAATCCTGAATCGTACCCCATATCTTTTTTCTATAATTAAAACTCTTTAATTTTTTATTTTAAAGATATGGGGTACAATTCAGGGTTAGGTATACAAATGTTCATTATGCAGGTACCCTTATTGATGAGTTGTGCCCCTCACTCCCCTGGCAGTTTTCCACTACTGCCAATCCTTTTCTTACAGTATTATGATAATTGTTCAATGTCTGCTTATGAGTAAGAATATGTGATACTCAGTTCTTTGTTTCTGTGATAGATCACTCAGGATTATAAACTCTAAGTCCATCCAAGTTACTGCGAAATTCATAATTTTGTCCTTTGTGGCTGCATAATATTTCATCATGTATATGTACCACATTTTTTTATCTAATCCTCTTTCGATGGGCATCAGGGTTGGTTCCGTGTTTTTGCTATTGTGAACAATGCTGCAATAAACATGTGTGCAGGTATCTTTTTCATAGAGTGATTTGAGTTTCTCCGGGTATATTCCCAGTAGGGGATTGCAGAGTCATATGGAAGTTCGATTTGTAGATCTTTTAGGAATCGCCAAACAGTCTTCCAGAGAGGCTGTACTTAGTTTACACTCCCACCAACAGTGTAGAAGTGTTCCTTTTTCCCCACATCCTCTCCAGCATTTGTTGTTTTTTGAGTTATTGATGATGGCCATCCTGACTGGAAGCAGGTAGTATCTCAGTGTGGTTTTAATTTGCATTTCTTTGATGACTAGTGAAGCTGAGCATTTTTTCATGTATCTGTTGGTTGCTCGTTTGTATCTGTTGTTGCTCTTTTGAGAAGTGTCGATTCATATCTTTTGTCCATTTGGTAGTGAGACTGTTTGTTTGTATTTTCAGTACATTTGAGTTCCTTGTAGATCCTAGATATTAGACCTTTCTCAGATATACTTTGTCAGATATACACTTGGCAAATGCTTTTTCCCAGTCTGTGGGCTGTCTCCCTGCTCTCTTGATGGTTTCTTTGACTTTGCAGAAGTTTGTCAGTTTGATGAGACCTCACTTGTCTATCTTGTCTCTTACGGCATGGGCGCTTGGGGTTTTGATCAGGAATTAGTTGTTAGTTCCAATTTCCATAAGGGTGTCTCCTACAGCTTCTAAGGTTCTTATAGTGAGGTTTTACGTTTAGGTCTTTGATCCATTTAGAGTGGATTTTTGTGTATGGTGAAAGGTAGTATGGTCTTGTTTTAATCTTCTGCATGTAGTCAGCCAGTTTTCCCAGCACCATATACTGAACAGGTTCTCCTCTCCCCTGTGGTTGGTGGTGGAGGCTTTGTCGAAGATGAGTCAGTTGAGAAATTGAGGTTGTGCTTCTGGAATCTCTATCCTGTTCCATTGGTCTATATGCCTGTTCTTGTACCAATACCAGGCTATTTTGATTATTGTAGCTTTCTAATAAAGTTTAAAGTCTGGGAGTGTGATACCTCCCAGTTTGTTTTTGTGTTTGTTTTTGTTTTGTTTTGTTTGGGTTTGGGTTTTTGCTGAGGATTGTTTTGGCTATTCGTGGTCATTTGTTTCCATATGAATTCCTGTATCGTCATTTCCAGGTCTGAGAAGAATGCTGCTGGTAATTTAATGGGTATTGTGTTAAATCGTTAGATTGCCTTGGGTAGGATGGACATCCTAACAATGTTGATTCTTCCAATCCATGAGCATGGAATCTTTTTCCATTTGTTTGTATCATCTTTGATTTCTTTGAGCAGTGTTTTGTAGTTTTCGTTGTAAAGGTCTTTCATGTCTCTGGTTAGGAAGATGCCAAGGTATTTCTTTTCTTTTTTTGTGGCTATTGTGAATGGGATTGTACTTCTTATTGGGTTTCTGTTTGTTTATTGTTGGTGTATAGGAATGCAACTGTCTTATGCACATTTATTTTATACCTTGAAACTTTGCCAAAGTTTTTTTATCAGTGCAAGGAGGTTTTTGACCAGTTTTCTTGGGTTTTTGAGGTATAGAATCATGTCATCTGCAAAGAAGGATGACTTGACTTCCTCTTCTCCTATGTGGATACCCCTGTGTCTTCTCTTGTCTGATTGTTCTAGCTAGGATTTCCAAAACGATGTTGAAAGCTTGCTATGCATCGTTTCACTGATCTGTTTGTGTATACCTCCTTGAAGTGAAATGATGATACTTGAAGGTGTCAGCAAGAGATTCAATAGTGAGTGCCACTAAAAAGACTGAATTATTAGTTCTGTTTCACAACATTCTAAGACCTGAGGGAAGTCTGGAGATAAGAAAGCAGAAAGAATGAAAAGAGGAAATGAAGGCCAAGGAAGGCAGGGAGTACAGGGAGTCAATAAAGGCACAAGAAGCAGGTATATATAATGGAGGATGGTAAAATACAAGAATCTGTTAGAAAAAGGAAGAGCAGCATATTAGACATTTGGGAAAGAAATGCTGTGAGCATCCAATACAAAAATATGTCAGGGAGGTAACACTCAATTTTCCCACTCTTGTTGTCTTCCTCACTGCTGGAAAGGCATTAAGGATAGAGGCACCTGACCAGGTAGGTGCCTACCTACCATATATTTTACCTACCATAGACAAATATAAGTATATGTGGACAGGCATATGTGTGTCCAATTTAATGTCTCAAGTCAAATGTTACTGCATAGGATGGTATCATATAGGCAAAGAAAGAAAGATAATTGGAAGGAAGACAATGGTAGGGTTAGTTGTGGGCAAAACAAGGGAGTCATAGCCTGACAAAAAGTTGACTGCAAACTTGATGACTTGTGGTGCATTTTTCATTTGGGGGATGATGTAGGGAGGAATTTGCATATGGATTCCAAAAGGATAAATTAAGGTAAAGGAATGTGTAAGGATACTCAGCATAGACCAGAGTTTCTCAAACTTGAATAAATCAGATGAGGAGTTTGTTTAAAATGCACATTCTGATCCAGCAGGCCTGGGATTCTGCATTTCTGTAAGTTCTCTGGTGATGCTGTTGCTACTGGTCCTCAGTCCACATATGCTCTGAGTAGTAAACACATCACCTTTTCTTTAAAGAGGTCTAGAAGAAGAGCCATTGGATCACAGTTCAAAACATAGCAGGGTCATGAGAATGCCTTATTTCTGCCTTTATTCCTGAGTATGATTCTGGGCAGAGGAAAAGGAGCAAAGAGTTGAAAAAAATGGAAATTGTACATGTAGGACACCACTGCTCAATAAAGAGGAAATAAGTGGTGAGAATAATCCATCCAAAGAATGCAGAAGGGGAAGATTTAAGACCACAGATTTGGTGACTCCTTTTGCTCACGAAGAGGGATTGTGAATGGGGAAGGAGGCTGAAAGAAGTTAGCCAATTGGATTGGAGTGAGGAGGAACACAACATCAATAAGGGTACCTGATCTCAAACCAGGCAAAGTGGGGACCAAAGGGAGGCCCAAACTTTACCTGTATCATGTCCACTTGTATACCTAATCCTGAATTGTACCCCACATCTTTAAAATTAAATATATATATGTGTGTATATATATATATATATTTTTTTTTTTTTTTAAGAAAAGAAGTTAGCTAATTGATTTTGGAGTTAATTTGGAGGAAACTTGAGAGAATTCACATCAGATGGTTTCAGTAGATTCACACTCACACAGAAGATTACATTATCACTACTCAGAGATGACCAAAAGCCAGAGGGAGTGCTAGAATTGATAAACCACAGCAACTCATTTCTCCTCTCCACAACTATTGGGCATTAAAAATATATATTAAGTGGCTGTTAGTTAATGAAATGGGATTAATTTGAATAAGGAACCTTAGCACTTTAAGAAAGCTAATTTTTGGATAAGATAGCTATTGGATAACAATTCTTTAGATTAACATGATATACCAAAACTACTAATTTTAGAAACAAAAAAACATCATAGTGTTAATTTCTTGAATACTAAAACTGCCTTTTTTGTACTTATTTTGAAGTATAAAAGGTTATTAATTTCAACTAAGTCTCTGGCAATTCAGTTTTTCTTTTTGACAAATATGTCTGTATTGAAAGCTAGTTTACAATATATTCTGACATACTTTCTTGCATGAGTGGAACAAGACTCTTTAAGATGGCTAAAGTAGAAGATAGAAGAAATATAAGCATATAAGTAGGCCACACTGGCGTGGAAAACATGAATATTTGTATGTGCTCTTATTCTGCAAGTGTATATCCAAGCTGATCAATTGAGAACAGTTACTCTATGTAAAATGAATTATACATTTGACTGAGCTGTCATCACAACTGTGTGCTTCCTAAAATTCAGGGAAAATGGCAGAATATACAAATCTGTGAAGTGTCATGGTATAATTATCCTGAGGGATTATAATATGCTGTAGCCATCAGCTATATCAGCTTTGTCATTTACCCTCTCAGTGTCATAAATTGCTTCTCTGAAGATCATTTTTGTCCTCATTAGTCAGCAAGTTCACACTGATATCTGTACTTTTCTGTTTTTTGTTATAGTCATTTGAAATCTTTTTTTTCCTTTTTCTTTTTTTTTTTTTTTTGGTGAGTTGGAGTCTCACTCTTGCCCAGGTTGGAGTGCAGTGGCATGCTCGTGGCAAAGTGAGCAAAAGATATGAATAGACAGTTCTCAAAAGAAGACGTACGAGCAGCCAACAGATACATGAAAAAGCGTTCAGCCTCACTAGTCATCAAAGAAATGCAAAGTAAAACCACACTGAGATACCACCTAACTCCAGTCAGAATGGCCATAATCAATAACTCAAAAAATAACAGATGCTGGAGAGGCTGTGGCGAAAAGGGAACACTTCTATACTGTTGGTGGGAGTGTAAACTAGTACAGCTTCTGTGGAAAACAGTGTGGCGATTCCTAAAAATTCTAAAAATTGACCTTCCATATGACCCCGCAATCCCCCTACTGGGAATATACCTGGAAGAACTCAAATCACTCTATGAAAAAAATACCTGCACACGTATGTTTATCGCAGCATTGTTCACAATAGCAAGAACATGGAACCGACCGTGCTGCCCTTCGAAAGAGGACTGGATTTTTAAAATATGGTACATATACACAATGGAATATTGCACAGCCATAAAGAACAAAATCATGAACTTCACAGCAACCTGGATGGACTTAGAGTCTATAATACTGAGTGATCTTTCACAGAAACAAAGAACTGAGTATCACATGTTCTCACTCACAAGTGGACCTAGAACAACTATCATAATACTGTAAGAAAAGGATTGACAATAGCAGAAAAGTGCAGGGGGTTGGGAAGGCAGGGAGGTGGAATTGGCAGTAGTGGGAATCTGCCTGGAGAAGGGGGGCACACCTCATCAACAAGAGTACCTGCGCAATGATTTTTTGTATACCTAACCCTGAATTGTACCCCACAATTTTAAAATAAAAAATTTAAAGGCAAAAAAAAAATAGAACTCGCCAGGCAATCCCTCCAAATCCCCTCCCACTGTGGGAGCTTTTCTGTCCTCTCAATAAATCCTACTTTAAAAAAAAAAAAGAAATCACCATACTGTTTCCCACAGAGGTTCTTTTTTAACTTCTTTTCCTAGTGTGTAATGACTAGTATTATAAAAGATTTTTATAAATATCCTTTCTAACAAGTACTATTACCAGTCATACAGAATGAGATTTTCATTTATATTGTTATATTTTTGGCTTGATATGATAACTTGAAATGCTAACAGCTATCATTTGCTAGCCTTAACAAGTCTTATTCTTTAATAATTTGATGCTTATCTCCTGTAACGTTTGTGGACTAAATTGAATGAGGATATGTTGCTGATACATCTCATACTCTATCAGACTTTACTCATCACAGGGTTTTTTAATGTGTTGATTTTGCATATTTAATAAGAATTCATTAGAAGAGGCTTTGAAACATGATGTACACCTATAAAATTCTTGAAATTGAGAATAAATAAATTATTGGCAATGTCCTTTTGTCCCTATGGACAAATTTTTAAAAATAAAATTTTTATTCTGTTTATTGAGAATTTACTTTTAGTGAACTATAATAAAAAAAAATTTTTTTTTTGAGTTGGAGTCTCACTCTGTCACCCAGACTGGAGTGCAATGGCCGCTCCCAGCCACTGCAGTCTCGACCTGCTGGGCTCCAGCGATCCTTCTGCCTCAGCCTTCCAAGTAGCTGGAACTACAGACGTGCGCTACTACACCCAGCTAATTTTTGATTTGTTGTAGAGATGAGGTCTTGTCAAGTTGCCCAGGCGGGTCTCGAACCCGCGGGCTCAAGCAATCCACTCACCTCGGCCTCCCAAAGTGCTGGGATTACAGGCTGAGCCACCGAGCCCGGTCATAAAAAATTTAATTAGCTTGTGTAAATGAGTTAGCCACATTGATTATTTTGCTATAATAAACATCAGAGCAATGCACATATTGCCTAATATGCTGAATAAATAATTAAACATGAACTCCCAGCTTATTCAAAACATAATATAAAAACATAGCATTTAGTAATTCACAAATCAGTTTGAAATGTGACTATTTAAATCAGTTTACACTGTGCCAAATTAAAAGAAAATACATGACACAGCTACCTTAAATGGGGTAAGGATGGGCGAAGGGTAGCTGGGACTGTGCTCACTGATGAAATGGCCATAATTAGTCATATTGTCATCCAATCCTTTTCCTGGAAGTTTTAAGACTTCAATAGAGTGTAGAGTTTATATTCCATAAGACACGTTCTGCCAGTGCAATAGCCTAGGTGGGGCACAGCTTATTTATGCTTCTTACTCTGACATTTTCCATGAATCCTTTATCTTGAGTTCTTACGCTGATATATTATTTCAGGTCTCACATTAAATGTCACTTTCTCAGAGAGGGTCCTTTGTACCACTTTGGTTATTCCTATATTTTTTCTTTTGTAGAGTTTTCCCTGACACTTTTCAGCTTCAAGAAAATACAATTAAGCCTCACAAACTTTTTGCTTTCTTAACCTAGAAAATATAAATCACATAAATTAAACCAAATCAGATGGTGTTTCCTTTATTATTTATATATTCCTATGCAAAACTCCTTCAGAAAATTTTTTAGCCATTTTCCAGAAAGGAAAATAAAAAGAAATTTCCTCTTGTGGTGAGGGCGGCATTAACATCCACACATCCTTTCTGGGGTGTGGATTTCTCAGGGTTGTGCTGAGACCTCCAGTATTTACAGCAGGTGATGGTCAGTTTAGAATATTCCATCTGAGACTCATGAGCAGATGGTGACATAGGTTAGGGAGAACAAAAGCAAGTAAAATGAATGTGTTCCTCACCCACTGTATCCACAGTCTGTCTTGGAAGACTTTTAAATGAATAATTTAAATCAGACAGGGAGAACTGCAGGTGGGTTCAAACTGGGATCAGGTCAACTGATTGAAAAGAAAAGGTATTTCCACAGCACTTAGGATTTAACTACAGAAATGATTGGGTGGGTCAATCACTGTGGGGTGAATTGAGACAGTATTTCAGTCAGTAAACTGGACATGTCCATCCCCTGTCAGAGTGCCTGGTGGCAACCAGGATAGGTGAAGTTCAGGGAACCACTGAACCAGTAGGAAAAAAGGGAGAGTTCACATTTGATAAGTTGTTTTATATAACTGTTAGTTATGGTGAAAATAATAGTTTACTAGCATACTTGTTTTCTCGAATTATTTTCCAATTTCTTGAGCTATATAAAATATGTTAGAATTTTCCTCTCCTAATTTGTATATAAACATAAGAGGAAACTCAGGAGTTTTCTGGGTTTGTATTTAATTAGTGAGATTGAGGGTCATTCATTTAACTTCTCAGTGTTGGTGAGAAGCAGGGGAATAACTTTGTGGGCGCCATGGGGAAAGTCCCTTTGCCCTTTCATTTTTAGCTTTAAAAAACCAACTTGCAAAAAGCATATTAACTGGAGAGATGACATACAAAATTTATTCAACTTGTATACATGCGCACCTTCAGAATGAAGCTCCAAAGATACAGGGGAAATTGTACATTTCTGAGCTTAGGTTTACCAAAGTATGTATAGCAATGTAGAAATGTGGTTGGATAAAAAGCATATGATCTAATTGTAATGGAGTAGGGAAACCCAGGGAGAAGGAACTTTGTCTAGATTCTTCTTGGCCTCTGTGATCATACATTACTTCCTTCTGGGTATGAGGCAGGAGCTCTCAGGAATGGGTGTCTTATGATCAACAGTCAGTCAAGATGGGTCAGATAATTTCCTTATGTCCAGTTTTCACAAAGAAAAGTAAGGGGGAAATTAGAGTAATGTTTAGGTTTTATGGGTTGCTTTAGGAAAAGCAGGCTCTGAATTCTGTGACTTGCCTTGAGGAAGAAGGATTGTAGTTGCTTGTCTAGCCTTGAGGGAGAATGGAACTGGGAGACTGGAGGAAGGGCAGAAGGTCAGATACAATCTTTTGCTTCTGAGGTCTTCTTTTGGGGGTATTATTTTCTGAGCCCAACCTGGCAGTGGGCATCAGAGCCTGAGACCAGTGGCTCCAAGCAGAAGCCAATCTTGAGCATGCAAAGAGAGGGAAATGGAGTTCTCCCTGGTGCTTTTGGGTAGCCTGCCATCCCCCGCAGGTGGCCTCCAGCTTCTCAGAACAGCTCCAGAAGGAACATGGATTCTGAGAAGCTGCTGAGCACTGGAAAGCAGAAAATCTATATGCGGATATGGTTAAAGGGTTGTATTCTTTCTTAGGTTGTAACTCTGGGTGCCTTGAGGCCATTTTCTGAATGCTCAAGCAGTCTAACTGGTCCCAGCCACGTGTGGCTCTCTAAACCCTTGAATTTAATTATTCATTAGAAACCAACTTCCAGGGCAGACTGTGAGATCATAGGTAAGTTCTGTCCATCTGTTTGCTTCTGTTCTTCTAACCTGTCACACCACCTGCATTGAAGATATGGACAAAATATTTTAATTTGACTATCTTGTGTTGTGTACTGGAGATCTCAGCACATTCAAGTTTTGGTTTGGGCATGCACAGAGTCGCTGGTGTCAGACTTGTCATTTATAATGAGAAAAATCAGTGAAGGTCAGACTTAGAGAAAGACTCATTGGATTGCCTCTTTGAGAAAGGGTTTATGAATTTGACAGTTCATGTGGGTCAGTACTTAAAACTGACTTCAAGTTTGTTTCCTGCTGGTGAAAATGAAGGTCTTGGGGGAAGGGGTGTTTCCACACTCTGAAGAGGGGACAGGAGGGCATGTTAAGTTCCCAGAGTTAAATCCTTAAGTGTTCCTGTTTTATCACCAGGTTTTTTTTGTTGTTGTTGTTGTTTTAATTTGTAGTTTTTATTTTAAAAACGTGGAGTACGATTCAGGATTAGGTATACACGTGGTCATCATACAGGCAAAGTTTGAGCCTCCCTTTTGTCCCCACTTTGCCTAGTGTGAGATCAGGTACCCTTACTGATGTTGTGCCCACCCCCACCCCTACCCTACCCTGGCAGTACCCCACTACTGCCAATTCCTTTCTTATAGTATTATGATAAATGTTCAGGGTCCACTTATGAGTGAAAACATGTGGTGCTCTGTTATTTGTTTCTGTGATAGATCACTGAGAAAGAGAGACTCTAAATCCATCCAAGTTGCTGTGAAATCCATATGTTTGTCCTTCTTTATGGCTGCGCAATATTCCATTGTGTATATGTACCACATTTTTTATCCAGTCCAGTTTCGATGGGCAACACGGTTCCATGTTATTATCAGGTTTTGATGCACTCTAGGATTCATTTCAGCAGGCAGAGTCTGGCTCCCAAACTGGAGAAAATATTTAATCTCCTGAAACTGGGTTTTCCTACTGAACTGTGGATGTTACTAGCTGCTTATCTCAATTTGTTCAAGTGATTGCTCTTCTCTTTTTTTATTTCTTTATAGAATATTGCTGCCATGTGATTCCAGTTTCTCCATATATTTAATACTTTTTATTCGATCGTTGGTGTGTTTTTATTTCCTTGCTAAAAATGAGTAGATTGAGAGGTAAGGTAGGAGAAAGGCTTTGAGGACATCAGGAATTTGGATGAGGCTCTTGGTGGCAAGGCCAGCTCTGCCCTTGGTCCCTTCCAACGCAGGGTGGAGCTGCACCAGAAGCCAGGACCCTGGGTGTCCTGTCCCTCCCTGCACGGTGACCTCGACCCCAGAACCCTCTCTGGGCAGCTCAATGCCCACAGCCTTGCATCCCCCAGATTGTGCAGGGACAACTGGAGGGTCCTCAGAGGAGGGTCCCGACTCAGGTGCAGGGCTCATACATGGAGGAGCTGAGGTCTGTGGGGTCTCCTTGTCCCTTTCCTGCGGCGACCGGTTTCCCTCCAAGTCTTCCAAATGTGTGGGAAGCGGGGTCTCAAATCCACCACCCTGTCCCCTCCACTTGACTCCTAGGACTGACGGTACAGCTTCCTTGCTTCATTTTGCACAGCGTTATCAAGTGCTTCCTTGAGGCTATATTTCAAACAGTTGCAGTATTTTAATTGTTGAGGGGTTTTTTGTTTGTTTTGTTCTGAGATAGCAATGTATAGCTCTTAAAAGATTTGTCGATGCTGGGGTGGCCATAAGCGTGCCACTGCACTCCAGCAAAAAAAAAAAAAAGATTTGCAAACATTTAATATGTGAGGAAGGCAGAAAATAGCCACTTGACACTGTGATTCTCAGCCTGTAATCCCGCGCCTTTGGGAGGCTGAGGTGAGTGGATTGCCTGAGCCCGCAGGTTCGAGACCTGCCTGGGCAATTTGGCGAGACCTCATCTCTACAATAAATCAAAAAATTAGCCAGGCGTCGTAACGCGCACCTGTAGTTCCAGCTACTTGGAAGGCTGAGGGGGAGGGATCTCCAGAACCCAGCAAGTCGAGGCTGTGGTGGCCGGGAGCGGCCACTGCACTCCAGTCTGGGCGACAGAGTGAGACTCCAACTCAAAAAAAAAAAAGCTCTTCTCCCTTTTTCTTTTCTAGGCACAGACACTTTATCAGAACGTTCTTTGATTGAGATTCCCCTTTAGAAATGTTACAGGGTGTTGCATCCTCGGGCCACTATCATCCTGGTCCTGGATTTCAGCACTGCTTGGGGTTTGCATCAGGAGGACACAACAGCTGTGTCTCTTGACGAAGCTATTAAATATCGGCTCCTGGGTCACTCCTCCCAGAGGGGGACAACCTGATGTTTGGGGGCCAGGGTCTCCATGGGGAGGAACTGGATGCCCTGGGAGTTTCCTGGTATCCCCTTCATCCAAAAAGCAAAGCCCTTAGGACACTGTTTTTCTTACCCCAACCCAGTGTCCATAACTTGGAAACACCTGCCTTGTCAATTGGATGCTGGTATTGAAGGGAGGAGACAAGTTATTCCTGTATTTGGGATTCTCTTAGCCTACCTAGTGGAGAGAGTAAACCATCCCTAAGGACAGGAAAACTCACCTATTGAGATGGTACAAGAACCTGAAAGGCACACAATTCAGTGTCTCCTGAGAGAGTACTCACTGAGCACTTCAGGGAGCAGCATGAGGGTGGGGGGATGGCCCAAGGTGATAGGATATCTCACCTGACACTTGAGTCAGGCTTTTCTGTGTTCCAGTCATCACTGCATCTTTTTCCTGGGTTTATCACTTTGAAAAGATTTGTTCATTTATTTCAGCTGCATTTGTTCACTCATTTCAGTTTTTTATAAAGTACATTGTATTATTAGAGAGGTTCATAGAAAGCAAAATATTTCCAAAGAGACAAAAAAAGAGCTGGATTTCAGAAGACACATCATAGATCTTATCTTCTTTTGAATTCAAAAAAAATTGTGGGCAACCCCCTCAGGTCCCCTCCCACTGTGGGAGCTTTTCTGTCCTCTCAATAAATACTGCTTTCTCCAAAAAACTGTAATTTTCTTTTTCCTCAAGGCTTACATAGCAAGTTTCTCAGGTCTGGTTTTTTTAATCGGATGACTTCAAGTAGAACTTCAGGGCTTAGCAGTGAAAATGCTAGAAGGGAAAAGCAATTGGGGAAAAACTCTCCTGCGTTATTGGTGCAGAAAAATGAATACATTTTTACTAGAAAATGATAGAAATATTGTTGAATTGTAAAGGTTTACTGAAATTTCATTCATTTCACCTCTTGTGTGAATTTAGGAGAGTGTATAACCCTGTTCTATTCTGTTATATGAACTTGAAAGATGAATGTGAAAACCTGTGGGACAGGACCTGGTAAAAACTCCCAGTACTCCAAGCAGTTATTTGCTTACTAAATTATTTATTATGGAAGTAGTAATTAAATGACTTTTTTTCTCTGAAAGGGGTGTATATTTGTTCTTTTCTCCAAAGCTACACATATAAGATATACAATTTCCTTCCTACTCCTAAACATAAAAGCTGAATTGAAGAGTTTTCTGGATTCATCAGACATGGGTATTTTGTTTTTAAATATACATTTAAGTATATAGGGATCAATAAATGATCTTGACTGGGCAGAGAGGCCTGAAGCCATTGACTCCAAGCTTAGGCCAATCTTGAACTTGCAAATAGAGGTTATTTCAGGCCCAGTTCAGCTGGTTCTTCCTAGAGAGCCTCCCTTGCTGGTGTCCCACCCTGATCACTCTGACCATGAAGGGGGCCTTTACACCTAGAGAAGCTCGGCACACTGGAAAGGTGGAGACCCACAGGCAGATGCAGTTGGGGCAACGCCCTGTCTAAGGTTATGTTTGTTGTGGGGCTGTTGCTAGACGTCCTTACGTTAAATAAATTTGGATTTAGGTAAGAAGTGACTTTATTCTAAAGGAGTGCTGCCAAAGGAAGAAAGCACCAAGTATAAGACTGTAAGCATCTCAAACTTTAGGCAGAAAAAGGCTTTTCTTTCCTAGGGAGAGGTAACCAAAGAAGGAAAGTGGGAAGGGGAGGGCAAGATGCAGAATGCAAAATCAGATTTTAGGTCCCAGCCCGTTCTACCCTGACTTCAGCCTGTTTAAAAGGGTCATAAAGGAGGGTTTGTATGCTGGCTCAGGCTGAAGATGGGTCAGTGTTTAGGGAGCAGGGGGAAGGAGAGAGAGACCCAGAAAGGCTTTCTTTTGAAATATTTTGTTCAGAGTAAGCAGTGAGGACAAAAGTGTGCAGCTAATCATTTATGAGACAGAGTGGGAATTTGGAGTATCCTTATCTGGACTTATTATAGGCTTAAAAGGGGGAGCATAAACTACACAACTGATGAGGATTTTTGTTTTTTGCATGAGGCTGCTTGTCCAGGATACAAAGAACTGGGTGGTGGGGGTTGAGGTGATTTTTTTTTAAGCCATAGCTATTTACCAGAGTTACAGGACTTGGTGAGATTCAACATTATCAGCAACGTGGTTTTATATAAATCCACTAAGGTGGTTTAACTCAGAGTATAAATTACACAAATTTGAGAGTGTGTTCGGGCTATCTTAGAGATACTTTTTTGTTCTGCTTACTGGGAAAAGGGTTTATGAATATGAGAGTTTATTTGGTTCTGTGATTAACAAAAAAATATATATGGTCTTTTTTTAGTTCCTGGAATAGAGGTCCTAAAAAACCTTGGGTTTTCCTGAGTGTTGGGAGTATCTTTTGTTATTTTCAACAAACTCCTTTCAGACCATACCTTAATTTATGTGAATGAGTTCCTCGGAGTAGGGCTACTAAGTAACTTCAGGATGGGGACTGGTAACCAAACACAAGATTAGGGATTGGAACTTTTAGCACTATCTTCTGATCTCAAAAAAGGAAGGGAAGCCGGAGATTGAGCTTAAACAAATTCTCAAACAAAGACATTGCAGGGACAGCTTCCAGGTTGGTGAACATGTTGATGAGCTGGGACGGTGGTGTCACTCGAGGGAAAGCTTTATCCATCCCTCCCCTTCCCTTGCTGTATACTTCTCTTCCATCTGACTGTTCTTGAGATATCCTTTATAAAGAACTGATAACCTTAAGTTTTTGGTGAATACCATGAGTACTTCTAGGCAATTAGTTAAACCAAAGGAGGTTTCTTTTGTTTGCTTTATTCACAGTTGACTAAAAGGGTGGTCCCTGGGGCTTGCAAGTGGCATCTGCAGTGGGCGCTGTTGTGAGACTGAGGCCTTAACTTGTGGGGTTTGTGCTAACACTGGGGGGTGTCAGAATTAAGTTATTGGCACCCAGCTGGAGTTGGAGAGTTGGTTGCTGTTCAGCAGTCTTCACACATTGGTTGTCAGAAGTGGTGTTAGAACAGTCAGAGCCGTAAGCTTCTCCAGGAGAATAGGTGCTTGCTGGTGAGAATTGACACCCTGTAGAGAATTGTCCACACTGAGGCAGGGACAGTAAGTTGTGTCTTTCTTCTTTCTTTTTTCTTTCTTTCTTTCCTTCCTTCCTTCCTTCCTTCCTTCCTTCCTTCCTTCCTTCCTTCCTTCCTTCCTTCCTTCCTTCCTTCTTTCTTTCTTGTCAGAATCTCACTCCATTGCCCAGGTTGAAGCACTCGCAGCCACCCCAGCGTCGATCTGCTGGGCTCTGGCAATCCTTCCACCTCAGCCTTCCAAGTGGTCAGAACTATAGACACCCACTACCATGCCCAGCTAGTTTTTTATTTATTGTAGAGACAAAGTCTTGCCAAGTTTCCTGGGCTGGTCTCGAACCCACAGGCTCAGGCAATTCACTCGCCTCAGCCTCCCAAAGTGCTGGGATTACAGGCTGAGCCACCCAGCCTGGCCGGCGTGTCTTCTTCAGAATTAAATTTGCTGGCTGCTCAGGTTTCCTTCACAGGCTACCAAGGAGGGAACCACCTTGGGCTACATATATACAAGTGAAGCTGGTATTACCTTTGAATTGTGGAGAAAGATAGATAATAAGCCTTGGGCAGCTCTGGTGTGCCTCCCTGATCTCATCTCCCCTCTGCACTCAGAGGTGAGCACAGTACTGATTCATTTCGTTATTCTTTATACATTCACCCTGTATTTATCCAGAAGCATAGTTTGCCTCTTCTGAGTTTTCAGTTAGTCAGCATTATGATTAATATACCATTTACTAGTATGCTGAAGAGTTTTGTTCATGGTTTCTTTGCCTCAGTCTGTCTGACACCTGCTGCTGTGTGAGGCTTTGTCCCCAAGTGCTATCTCTTCAGACATTTTTTACAGAATGGGGAACTATTTCTGAGTTATAGATTATAGATAAATTCAAATATATTAGAAAATGCTAATGGGATACATGGATTAACAGGTCACTGGCTATGTGTTTGTTCCTTATATTTATCTCTGTTTATATTTGTGTGATTATATATTGCTTTTTACTGTTTAGCTTGTTATTCAGCATTTTCCCAATGTGGTTTTCATCTGGGAATTGATTTTTGGTTCGTTTTCATGTTTAATTTATTTGTACATTTATTGCTTTGTTTCTTTTCTTTGTGTTTATTATACTCTGTAGACCTTGCTAGTATTTTCTTCCAAATGGTGGTTTATCTTTTTACTCCATTTTATTATTTGATGGCTTCTTAATTTTAATAGAGTTGAAGTAGTGTTCTCCTTTGGGACCTACCTAATTTATTACCTAACAAAACTCACCCTACTGTGCAGGAAGAAAATAATATTTGCCTATAGCTTCTGAATGTGTTCTGTTGTGGTTCACGTGTATTGTGTATCTTTCTAATTTGAACTTGAAGCCTCCCTGTAGAGTCTGGCTCTGAACTCTGGATCTGCCCCAGTATCTCCTGAGGATTTGGTTGTGAATGTTAACACTGCCTTTCACGAGTATTTCTTTATCCTGGTAGAGGACCTAATGCCTAAATGTCAGACCGATGACCAAGTTTCCTCTTATGGGAAGTGTGTTTATGCTGGAAGACACTGGGTGGATCTGTCTGAGCAGTTTCCATTTTATTCCTTCCAAGATAGTTATTGGCAAGATGATTCTACCAAGAGCCCCCTAATCTGTATAATAGTTAGGTTCAGGTATGGTTGCTCAGATGCCACACAGAGGAGGCAACTCAAGAAAACACAGGGAATAACAGAAAGTGTATTTTTTAGAGATCCCAGAAAGTGGACAGCATGCCTTGAAGATCAAGAGGTACTAGGGCCGGGCTCGGTGGCTCAGCTTGTAATCCCGCGCCTTTGGGAGGCTGAGGTGAGTGGATTGCCTGAGCCCGCGGGTTCGAGACCCGCCTAGGCAACCTGGTGAGACCTCATCTCTACAATAAATCAAAATGAGCCGGGCGTGGTAGCCTGCACCTGTAGTTCCAGCTACTTGGAAGGCTGAGGCAGAAGGATCACCAGAGCCCAGCAGGTCAAGGCTGCGGTGGCCAGGAGTGGCCACTGCACTCCAGTCTGGGTGACAGAGTGAAACTCCAACTCAAAAAAAAAAAAAAGAGGTACTAGGGAGCCATGCAAGATATAGACAGTCTACTAATGTGTGGGGAGCAAAGAAGGGAGGGGGACTCCTGGACTGAAGCCTTTATTGGAGTCTGGGGGTTATTCAAGCAGATTTCCCTCAGGGAGTTGTAATTGGTGTGTTTAGAATAAGCAGCCCTAAGTTTCATAGAGTCACGCTGTGACTGAGAGATGGTCACTGCTGCATATATGTGCAGTGCAAGGTCAGTGGGTAAGTCAAGTAGGTTTCTGGTTGTCCCCTAGGGAGGTGATGACAAGGAGATGGTTGTATAAGGCAGCTTTTGGGATAGAGGACATTGAGGAGGGAGGTGAAAAACAGAAAACTGTGTCAAGGTGATAAAATCTTTGTTCTGGTATGAGCAAGTTAAACTCATATTTAAAATGGAAGCTGACATAACAAAGTTATAAGAATTCTCAACAACAGGCAGGTCTACAATGAATTGATTATTATATATGGAGATGAAGGGATGATGATGTGTGAGGGTAGAACCCCAAAAAAGTAGAGTTTATTTATTAAAAATTGTGCATTTATTCTTACATGTTTAAATTTCAGTCATCTTAGCCGGGCTCGGTGGCTCAGCCTGTAATCCCGCGCCTTTGGGAGGCTGAGGTGAGTGAATTGCCTGAGCCCGCGGGTTCGAGACCCGCCTGGGCATTGAGACCTCATCTCTACAATAAATCAAAAAATCAGCCGGGTGTGGTAGCGCACGCCTGTAATTCCGGCTACTCGGAAGGCTGAGGCGGAAGGATCGCCGGAGTGTCCAGCAGATCCACAGAGTGTCAACAGAGTGTCCAGCAGATCGAGGCTGCAGTGGCCGGGAGCCGCCACTGCACTCCAGTCTGGGCGACAGAGTGAGACTCCAACTCAAAAAAAAAAAAAAGATATATTTATTTCTAGACAAACAAACTGCTGGACACTCTGTGTGGTGTGGGCAGGTGCGTTGTCACTGCAGAAGAACCAGTCAACTGTTTGCCACAACTTGGGATATTTCTTCCACAAATTGTGATGCAACCTTCTCAGAACTTCCAAATAAATATCAACGGGTTTCTAGAACACTTACCTAGTTGGCAAAACTGTACTGTAAGAGGCCCACCCTCCAAAAAATAATTCCAGTTCTAGTATATGGCGATTGGTTATTCTCCTATAGATAACCATTTGCTGTGTGACACAAGAGACATGAAGTATCTTATTTGTATCACTGCCTGGCAATACCTACTCTGTCACATGTTCTCCTACCTTAAGTGGATGCTCTTGTTCCAGATTTGCTACTTTCTATTAGTCTATGTGTCATTCTGCTAAATATTGTACCCAATGCAAGCTCAGCTGCTCGTTGCTTATAAACTGAAATAAACAAGCACAATATGTAGTGAAAGAAGGGTGATTCTATTTCAAAAGCCAGCAGATGGGAAAATGGCCAGAATCATGCCTCAATAAAAACATTTACAATTTTTAAACAGAGCAAGAGTTTTAAAAGGGAAACTCGGTATGGGCAAGCATACAGGAGTGACACAGGGTGTGTCTTGTTCTGATGGCTTATCTTGGGTAGTAGCCCTCCCAGAGGTCTGATTGGTATTGCCTCAGCTATAGTCAAGTTATGTGTCAGCTGCCCTGTGACTCCCCAAGTGGGAGGATCTTGCAGTCAGGCTGTTTAAGATTAGCCCTTGGAAAGTCTAAGCAAGAATTTGGTCAGGTAAGTGTGCATGGTACAAGGGAGTATCTGGTAAATAAAGGGAGAAAAGTTTCTAAAACATGTTTCAAGGCTAAAGATTAAGAAAGAAAAAAGAAGCCTAGACAACATTGTAAGACCTAGTTTCTACACACACACACACACACACACACACACACACACACACACACACAAAATGGGCATGATGGTGTGTGCCTATTCATAGCCCTGGCTACTCGGGAGACTGAGGTGAAAGGATTGCCTGAGCTCAGGAAGCTGAGGCTGCAGTGAGCCATGTTCATGCCATTGCACTCTAGCTTGGGTCACAGAGTGAGACCCAGACTCAAAAAAAAAAGTCAGGCACGATGGCTCATGACTGTAATCCCAGCACTTTGGGAGGTGGAGGTGAGAAGATTACCTGAGCCCATGGGATCGAGACCAGCCTGGGCAACTTGGCAAGACCTCGTCTCTACAATAAGTAAAAAAAAAAAAATTAGCCAGGCATGGTGGCACACGCTACTTGGAAGGCTGAGGTGGAAGAATCAGCTGAGCCCAGCAGGTTGAGACTGCAGGGGCTGTGAGTATGCCACTGCATTCCAGCCTGAGTGGCAGAGTAAGACTCTGACTCAAAAAAAAAAAAAGGAAGAAAAAAAAAACCTTTAAAATATATTTAAGGCTCAGATACTCAGTTGCAGTAAGATACTCTCCTGATGACTGTAAACTTCAAAGCCTGGATGTATGTAGACATCAAAGAGCCTCCCTATCTTAGTCATTTAGGGCTGCTGTACCAAATTACTCCAAATTACTATAGACTGCATGCCTTAAACAACATTCAATTCTGAAGGTGTAGAGGGTGGGAAACCACACTCAAGCAGGTCAAGTCTCTGGTAAGGGCCCTCTTCCTGGTTTGTAGATGGCAGTCTTTCTCCTATATTTCTGAATGGCAGAGAATATCTGTAACTTCTCTCTAGTTTCAGTATTAAGGCAGTGTTGGCCTTATTATTTGAAACAGTCTTACCGTCACCTAGGCTGGAATGCAGTGATAGAATTATAGCTCAGTGCAGCCTATAACTGCTGAGTCAAAGGAATCTTCCCTCTTCAGCCTCCCTAGTAGCTGAGACTATAGGTGCACGCCACCATGCCCGGCTGATTTCTTTAAACAATTTTTGTAGAGATAAGATCTTGCTATGTTGCTCAAGCTGGTCTCCAACTCAAGTGATCCTCCCACCTTGGCTTCCCTAAGTGCTGGGATTACAGGAGCAAACCACCATGCCTGGCCTCAATGTTGTCCTCGTAGTATGAATTGAAAAGTGTCCCCTCTGTTTCTTTTTTTCCGGAAGATATTTTACATAATTTATTTCGTTTCTTCATTAAACGTTTGGCATAGTTCACCAGTGAAACTATCTAGATTTGTTGCTTTTTCTTGGTATATTTATTAATTATTGATTAAATGTATTCATAGATACATGCCTACATATAACTTAGTTCTCCTTTTGTGACTTTTGTATTGTATTTTTCAAAGAATTAGTGCATCTCTTTCTTACCCGCCCCCTTTCCCTTTCCTTTCCTTCTTTCTTTTCTTTCTTTCAATTCTCTCTGTTGCTCAGACTGGAATGCAGTCTTGTAACTATGGCCTTGAAGTCCTGGACTCAAGCAATCCTCCCACCTCAGCCCCCCAGCTACAAACATCATGGCCACCACATCCAGCTAATTTTTTTTTTTTTTAATTTGTAGACAGGGTCCTGCTATATTGCCCAAGCTGTTCTCAAACTTCTGGCTTAAAATGATCCTTGGCCTCTCAAAGTGCTGGGATTAGAGGAGTGAGATACTGCGCCCAGTCTGGAATTGGTCTATTTCATATAATTTATCAAATCTGTGGGCATGGAGTTGGTTTTTAATATTTCTTAATTGTCCTTTTAATGTCAATGGAATTAGTAGTGATGGCCCTCTTTTTTTATGAGTTAGCTTGACTATGGGTTTATTAATTTTATTGAACTTTTCAAATAACCAGCTTTTGGATTTGTTGACGTTGTCTATTGATTTTCTGTTTGCAGTGTCATTAATATCTTCCCTCATTGTTATTTTCCTCTTCTTGATTTATGTTTATCCTACTTTTCTTTCTCTGGTTTCCTAAAGCAGAAGGTTAGAGCATTGATTTTAGATCTTTACTTTCTAGTGTTTGCAGTCAATTATTTAAATTTTTCTCAAAGTGTCTTTGCTGCATTCCACAAATTTTGATAAGATGTATTTCTTTCAGCTTTTTTGGGAACATTTAAATATCTCTGAATAATTCTGTGTTGTAATTCTAATATGGTATTATTGCATACTTTGTAGAATTTCTATTTTAAGTTTGTTAAGGCATGTTTTATGCTTACTGTGGTCTACCTTGGTGAATAATGTGTCTCTTGAGAAGACTGTGTACTCTGCTGCTGTTGAATGAAATATTCCATAAGTACATATCAATTAGATCCAGTTGATTTATGATTCTGTTGAGTTTTGCTATATCATTAGTGATATCTGCACAATTAATGTCAATTCTTGATAGAGATGAGTTGTTTGCCCTCATCAATAATTGTGGATTCATATATCTTGCCTTGTGGGTATGTAACTTTCTTTATTTTGATGCTTTCTTTTATGGGAATAGATATGAAGGACTTTTTTTTTTTTTTTTTTTTTTTTTTAGTCAAACCCTTTTTCTGTTGCCCAGGCTGACGTGCAGTAATGTAATTGTGGGTCATTGCAGCCTTGAATTCCTGGGTCCAAGCAATCTTCTCTCTCCAATCTCCCTAATAGCTGGAATTACAGGTGCATATCACCACGCCCAGGGGTGTGTGTGGGGGGGGGTCTTGCTATGTAGCCCAGGCTGGTCTCAAACTCCTGGCTTCAACTGATCCTCCTGCCTAGGCCTCCCAGAGTGCTAGGATTAGAGGCATGAGCCACCATGCCTGGCCTCATTATAAAGTATCTCTAGCCCTTTTCATTTATCTTGATCTAAAATCTTACTAGTCTGAATTTCACATAGCTATTTCAGATTTCTTTTGATTAATATTAGAATAGCATACCTTTATATTTAATCTCTTTTTGTTTAAAATGGTTATCTTGTGTATATTGCTGGACCTTGTATTTTTAATCTACTCTCTCAGTCTCTTTTTTACTGTTGTGTATAGATAATAGACATTTAAAGTGGTAATTGATATAATGAGATTAATATATACATACAAGTAGTTATTTCTATTTGTTGTATTTTTCTTTTTCTAAAGATTTTTAAATTTAAAAAAATTGTAAATCAGGCAGCCCCCAAACTAGAATGGGTTCAGAGAGACTCTTGTTTTCTATTTTTGAAACTTCCTCTCTTTTTCTTCCTTCTCTAATTTTAATTGAGCAATCAGTATGATTCCATGTTCTGTCTTCAATGAGTATTTCAAGTCTACTTGTTTCTTAATTTTGTTAATGAATTCTCTACAGCTTGCAATATACAATCACAACTAATGGATCACTATACACAACTAATAACCACTATAACAGTTTCAGGGGTAGTGCAGATATATTATAACAGAGTGTTCCAAATTCCTTCCTCCCATCACACATGATAAACATAATTATCATTCGTTTGACCTGCTAGAGGCAATAGTCACCCAATACATTGCTATGTTGTTATTTTGAACAAACATTTACCTATTAGATCAGATAGGAAAACCAAAAGGCCAGACATGCTGGCTCATACCTATAATCCCAGCACTTTGGGAGGCTGAGGCAGGAGACTCACTTGAGCACAGCAGTTCGAGACCAGTCTGGGCAACATAGTGAGACTTCGTCTCTATGAAAAAAAAAAATTAGGCTGGATACAGGGGCTCATACCTGTAATTCCAGCATTTTGGGAGGCCAAAGCAAGAGAAGTGCTTGAGCCCAGGTTCGAGGCCTGAGCAACATAGTGAGACTTCATATCTACCAAAAAATAAATAAATAAAATTAGCCAGACATGGTCATGCCTCCCTGTAGGAAATTGAGGTGGAAGGATCACTTGAGCCCGGGAGGTTGAGGCTGCAGTGAGCCATGATCATGCCACTGCACTCTAGCCTGGGGGGCAGAGTGAGAACTTCAACTCAAAAAAATAGAGCAATGGCTCCTCTAAATGAAATTTCAGGGAAAATATAATAACCAGTTATGTCATAATTTATCTACATGAAACCCTTGAGGCATATTTCTTCACTCACTGTAAAATCAAGCCAAGGCTCTAGCTGACAGCTCTTACTAGATCTCATACATTGGCAAAGGGGAAAACTGCCACTGACCAGATATGCTGTTGGAGTCTTTCATGCAGTCGACAAAATTGGAAAATTCTGTGGATTTACAATCTGAACAGCTATTGCCCAATGAACATATACTTCCTACACTGTTACAAACCTCTCTACTAAAATGGCTACTGTTCAATGTCTAGTTCATACTAAGGAGACTTAAGGCAGTATGATTGCTTGAGCCCAGGAGTTTGAGACCATCTTAGGCAACACAGCAAGACTCCATCTCTACAGAAAGTCAAAAAATTAGCTGGGCGTGGTGGCATATGCCTATACCCCCAGCTACTCGAGAGACTAAGGCCAAAGGATTGCCTGAGCTCGGGAGGTTGAGGCTGCAGTGAACCCTGATCGTTGTGATCATGCCACTGTTCCAGCCTGGGCGACAGAGTGAGATCCTGGCTCAAAACACACACACACACACACACACACACACACGTACACACACACATTTATTAACCTGCCTTTAACTCTGACTGATATTATTATCATCAAGTAACTGCAAATCCTATTACCTGATATGTTTTACTTTAAAAAAAAAATTAGATTTGCCCATGCCAGACCTTTCTGGTATGAAACGTTCCTCTATCTTTTGTTTCCTCTTCTTTCTCTAGTAAACTTGTTTTAAAATTTGTTTTTAATTACAGGAAATGATAAAAGGCAAGAGAACACACAATTTAAAGACACTGTTTTTGCTGTATCCCACAAATTTGGATGCCATATTTTCATTCTCTAATGAAATATTTAATTCTATAATGAATATTTTAAAATTTCTTGAGGCTTCTTTGAATCATGTTATTTTGAAGTGTGTGTGTGTGTGTGTGTGTGTGTGTGTGTCAGTTTCCAAATATTTGGTATTTCAGCTATTATTGCTTTCTAGTTTAGACCCATTGTGATGTAAGAGCAAACATGATTTCTGTTCTTTAAATTTTATTTCAGCTGTGCTTTATGGTACAGAACAGGGGCTCTCCAGTAAATGTTATATGTTACCTTGAGAAGAATGTGTCTTCTGCTGTTGTTGGATGAAATATTCTTTTTTTTTTTTTTTTTTTTTTAGTTGGAGTCTCACTCTGTCGCCCAGACTGGAGTGCAGTGGCCGCTCCCGGCCACCGCAGCCTCAACCTGCTGGGCTCCAGCGATCCTTCCGCCTCAGCCTTCCAAGTAGCCAGAACTACAGGCGTGCGCTACCACGCCCGGCTGATTTTTTGATTTATTGTAGAGATGAGGTCTCACTGTCCAGGCAGGTCTCAAACCCGCAGGCTCAGGCAATCCATTCACCTCAGCCTCCCAAAGGCGCAGGATTACAGGCTGAGCCACCGAGCCCGGCTGGATGAAATATTCTATAAGTGTTCGTTAAATCTTGTTGACTAGTGTTGTTCAGTTCAACTATATGTTTACCAATTTTCTGCCTGCTGGATCCGATGGATAACACTGTATGCTATTCTATACACATTTTTTTTAATTGAAATATCATTCCATCACCCAGGCTGGAGTGCAGTGGAACGTTCAAGGCCACCCCAGAGTTGACCTGCTGGGCTCTGGCGATCCTTCCGCCTCAGCCTTCCAAGTTGCCAGAACTACAGACCCGCACTACCATGCCCAGCTAATTTTTTTTATTATTATTGTAAAGATGAGGTCTCTCCAAGTTGCCTGGGCTAGTCTCAAACCCACGGGCTCAGGTAATCCACTCGTCTCGGCCTCCCAAAGTGCTGGGATTACAGGCTGAGCCACCAAACTCAGCACCATACAGATATTTTGAAGAAAGATGAGTGAACCTTAAGATCTAGCAGTGGAAACTATTTAAGATGAAACATGCAGGAAAAAAATGACAATATGAATAGAACTTTGTAAACTGTGTAGTTGGACCAAAAATTGATCAGAACATCAGTGAACTGTATGGTGGCACAACTACAGGAACTCTTTAAATGGCAGGGGCATGACAGAACAAAAAAAGTATTTCAACAAATATTGGTCCTACATTATCCAAATTATATAAAACTGTAAGCCCAGAGACCCAGAAAGCTATAAAAAAATACAAGAAGCCGAGCTCAGTGGCTTAGCCTGTAATCCTGTGCCTTTGGGAAGCTGAGGTGAGTGGATTGCCTGAGCCCGTGGGTTCGAGACCCACCTGGGCAACTTGGTGAGACCTCATCTCTACACTAAATCAAAATGAGCCAGGTGTGGTAGTGCGCACCTGTAGTTCCAGCTACTTGGAAGGCTGAGGTGGAAGGATCGCCAGAGCCCAGCAGGTCGAGGTTGCGGTGGCCGGGAGTGGCCACTGCACTCCAGTCTGAGCAACAGAGTGAGACTCCAACTCAAAAAAAAAAAAAAAATACAAGAAAAATATATATGAAGAAGTCTACAAGTCACATCTTCCTCAAAATTGCTGGAAACCAGGGATAGTGAAAAACTCTTTAAAGCAACCATATAAAAAAGACACCTTAGCTGCAGAGACACAAAGAGAAGATTGATTGCATACTTATCAGAAACAATGCAAATGAGAAGACAACAGATCAACATACTTAAAAAAACTAAAAGAACAAGAATAGCAACTGAAAATCCTATATCCAGCATATAGAATCTTTCCAAATGAAGGAATAATACTTTATTCAGCTATTGTGAAAGTATTTGTAATCTGCATACTTGCTGGTTGACAAATATCAATGGAATTCCTCAGACAGAGGAAAAATGATATGAAATGGAAATCTGGAAAGAATGAAGAACACCAGAAATAATAACTGCTTGAGTAAATACAAAGGATTTTTTAAATTATATTTTACTAGCATGCATTTATTTACCATTGAGCCTGGGCAATATTGCAAGACCTCATCTCTACAAAAAATAACAATTAGCTGGGAATGGTGGCTCATGTCTGTAGTGAGCATGGTGGCTCAGCTACTTAGTAGGTTGAGGCAGAAGGATTGCCTCAGCCGAGGTCAAGGCTGCAGTGAGATGTGATCAAGTCACTGCACTCCAGCCTAGGCAACAGAGTGAGAACTTGAATCCAAAAAAGAGAAAAATTGAAGTTTTAAATTTTTATTTATTTTTTCTTTTTTTTTTAGAGACAGTGTCCCACTCTGTTGCCCAGGCTGGAGTGCAGTGGTGCGATCACAGCTCACTGCAGCGTCAACCTTCTGGGCTCCAGTGATCCTCCCATCTCACCCTCCCAACCAGCTGGGACTACCACATCTAGCTAACCAGGCGTGTGTCACCACATCCAGTGAACTTTCCAAAAAATGTAGAGAAAAGGTCTCACTGGGTTACCCAGGCTGGTCTCGAACTCCTGGGCTCAAGCAATCCTCCCATCTCACCCTCCCAACCAGCTGGGACTACCACATCTAGCTAACCAGGCGTGTGTCACCACATCCAGTGAACTTTCCAAAAAAATGTAGAGAAAAGGTCTCACTGGGTTACCCAGGCTGGTCTCGAACTCCTGGGCTCAAGCAATCCTCCCACCTTGGCCTCCCAAAGTGCTGAAATCACAGGTGTGAGCCATCATGCCTGGCCTGAAGTTTTATTTTCTGTTAAATAAATCCTGTCTTGGCTAACAGACTGACCTCATTTTTTATATTTGACTGTTAAAAGCCTTTAGGTAAGCTTCTTCCATGCCTGGCCCACAACAGGTAACCAAGTTAACAATTCTCAAATATGCCTCTTTTCTTGTGTATCAGTGGGTAGGAGATTAAAACCTCAAAAACCCTGATCCCCAAGCTTTGGACACAATAAAGGCCTAACTCATTCGCTCTCCTTCACTCATACCACCTAGATTAGCTTATACATTCCATACTCACCTTAGAAAATTCCATTGCGTAATAAACATTTTTTATGTTACCTTGATGCATATGATGTCATTAGTCTTGACACTCAAACCCAGGGGTTGATCCTGCCCCCAAAAGGATAAAGGTAAAACAGAAGGTCACCCATGGAAAATGTTTTTTTGGTGAGGAAAAGAAGTTCCAGTTGGGATTTTTTTTTATTTTTATTTATTTCTGAGGTAAGGTCTCAATGACTGTCACCCAGGCTTAAGCATAGTGGCATGATCACAGGTTAATGCATCCTGGACCTCCTGGGCTTTAAGTAATCCTTCTGCCTCAGCCTCCCAAGTAGCTGAGACTGCAGGTGCATGGCACCACACCTGGCTATTTTTTTTTTAAGATACAAGATCTCACTATGTTGCCCAGTCTTGTCTTAAACTCCTAGGCTCAAGTAAGCCACCTGCCTCAGCCTCCCAAAGTGCTGGGATTATAGGTGTGAGCCACCACACCCAGCCCCAGTTGGGAAATTTTGAGAAGAATGTGAGGATAATATATCCACATGCAGAGTCCAATATAATACTGACTTTAGACATAATGGTCATAGTAGAAAAACACTGAAGCCATTCATTTGTGACAGCTAGCTTTGGAATCAGTAAGTGAAATGGTTTGGTCTCACAAGAGAAAAATCCAGAGCAACAGAAGGAAATGGATGGCTTCTGCTCCAACTTGTAAAGAGCTTAGTTATCACTTCCATCATTACAGCAGGAAAAAAAGCTGAACAAACAAAATCAACAACTCTTCTTAGATCCATCAGATAATTGAGGTTACAGGACAAACCACTGGCCCTAAAACCAGAGAGATGATAAATACAGAGAATGATCACTTACTAGGAATAGAAACCATTCAAAGTAGCAATCTCTGGGAACACATACACTATAACAGATGAATTGCTGGGCACCAATATGAACTAGCTTGAGAATTAAATACCCTGAGAAAGCCAGCTTTGAGACATCTCCCACAATTTATAAACTTTACTTCCAGGAACCCAACCAGGTTCTCACCATGAAGATCAGAGAAAATCTGCCTTGTGCTTCATGCAAGAAAAGGAAGAATTTTGTAATTGTTCTTTGTAATTAGGCCATCCACAAAACTAATTTTCCAAAGCCTTATATGATCAGGAGAAAGGGTGACTCTAGCCCATATAAGAAGCCCCCTTAAGCTTTCCTCTCTGAGGAAGGGAAAAGTAAATACTAGGAAACTGTTCTGGAGATGAGGGACCCTGTTCCACCAAATGATCTCAGGTTTAATCATAACATTATTTAACACTTTTCAGCCAGGTGCAGTGACTCACAACTATAATCTCGGCACTTAGGGAGCCATGGTGGGAGGATTACTTGAGCCCAGAAATTCGAGATCAGCCTAGGCAACATAGCCAAACCTCGTCTCTATAAAAAAATTTTTTTCTAAAAATTAGGGCAAGCCCTTCGGGTCCCCTCCCACTGTGGGAGCTTTTCTGTCCTCTCAATAAATCCTGCTTTTAAAAAAAATTAGCTGGGTATGATGGTGCACGCCTATAGTCCTAGCTCCTGAGGGGGCTGAGGAAGGAGGATCACTTGAGCCCAGGAGTATGAGACTGCAGTGAGCTGTTATTGTGCACTCCAGCCTGGGTGACAGAGTGAGACCTCCACTCAAAAAGAACAAGAAGGAGCCGGGCTCGGTGGCTCAGCCTGTAATCCCGTGCCTTTGGGAGGCTGAGGTGAGTGGATTTTCTGAGCCCACGGGTTCGAGACCC
>NW_007247767.1:0-27026 GCF_000164805.1 Carlito syrichta | reverse complement strand
AAAAAAAAAAAAAAAGAACAAGAAGGGGTGGGGGGAGAGGGGGAAGAGGAGGAAGGAGAAAAAAGAAGAAGCACCTTTTATCCCAAATACCTTAGCTACCATATCAACAGGGAGTGAGAGAGCTGCAAGACACAGATTCTACTTAAGAATAAGTTTCTGTTGACCAGGCATGGTGGCTCAAACCTGTAATTCCAGCACTTTGGGAGACTGAGGTGAGAGGACTGCCAGAGCCCAGGAGTTCAAGACCAGCCTGGGCAACTTGGTGAGACCCCGTCTCTACAATTAAAAAAAAAAATTAGCTGGGCATGGCAGCACGTGCCCATAGTTCCAGCTACTTGGAAAGCTGAGGCAGAAGAATTGCCTGAGCCCAGCAGGTTGAGGCTGTTGGGGGGTATAAGCATGCCACTCTACTCTAGACTGGGTGACAGAGTGAGACTCCAACTCAAAAAAAAAAAAAAGAAGTTTCTGTGGAAATCCAAACACAACAAGGGATAAAAATACAAGGATACTAGAGGATATTGAAGCCCTAACATCTACAGCTATAGCAGGCATTATACACAGTCTAACTCCTGTACAAGAAAACAAAACTTCACACTGAAACTATTTACAGCGAATCCTATTACCCATTACCCAATGCATCATGTCTTACTTTAAAAAAAAAAAAAAAATTGGACTTCTCCGGGCCAAGCCTATCTGGTACAAAATTTCCACCTGTCTTTTGTTTCCTTTCTTCTTTCTGTAATAAACTTTGTTTTAAAATGCTAAAAAAAATTACAGGAAATGATAAAAGGCAAGAGAATACACAATTTGAAAGCAAAAGGCAAGTATCAAAACAGGTCCCAGATATGACAGTGATTTGTAAATGACCAGACCAAGATTTCAAAATAACTATTATTTTCACACAAAATAGACTTTAGAACAAGGAACATTATCAGAGATTTTTTTTTTAAAAAGAGCAAAATGTAGTGATAAAAAGACCAATTCTTCAACAAGTTATATGACTTAACATACAGATGCTCCTCAATATACGATGGGGTTATGTCCCAATAATCACACTGCAAGTTGAAAATAGTAAGTCAAAAAATGCATTTAATACAGTACACCTAACCTATATGCACATAGCTTACTTAGCCTAGCCTACCTTAAACGTGCTCACAACACATACATTAGCCTATAGTTGGACAAAACCATCTAACACAAAGCCTATTTATAATAAAGTGCTGAATTCTCGTGTAAGTTGTTAAAATGAAAAAATTCAAAATTCAAAGTACAGTTTGAATACTGTATTTATATTACAGTTTGATAATACAGTACAATAATACAGTTTGATACTACGGGGTGTATCAACTTTGTACCATCATAAAATCTAAAAATTGTTTAGTTGAACCATTTATTGGAAGTCAAGGACTATCTGAATATGCATGTAACAAAAGAGTATCAAAATATGTGACACAAAAATGTATTCAACTGCAAGGCAAGACAAACTAATCTGTAAGTCTAACCAGACTTCAACGTTTTTCTATCAGTATTTCATGGATACAGGAGGCAGAAAATCAGTAAACATATAGTTCCACCATCAGACAACCAGATTTAACGGACATTTATAAAATATTTCATCCAACAATAGCAGAAGACACATTCTTCTCAAGGTGACATATAACATTTACCAGAGAGTCCACATTCTGCGCCATAAAGCACAGCTGAAATAAAACTTAAAGAACGGAAATCATGATGTTTGCTCTTAGATCACAATGAATTTAAATAGAAATCAATAATAGATAGCTGGAATGCCATCAAATGTTTGGAGATTGACACACACACACTTCAAAATAACATAAGTTTCAGAAAAGCCTCAAGAGAAATGTAAAAATATTCATTATAAAATGAAATATTTTATATTCATTATTTTCATTAGAGAATGAAAATGTCATCCAAATTTGTGGGATGCAACAAAAACAGTGTTTAGAGAGAAACCTATAGTATGCATACATTAGAAAAAGAGAGGGAGAAAAATCTAAAATCAATAACGTACGCTTCCACTTTAGGAAACTAAAGAAGAGAAAGAAGAGCAATATAAACCTAAGTCAGTTAAAAGAATTAAAAAACAATTAGAGCACAAATTAAGGAAATTAAAAACAAAAAAATTAGAGAAAATCAATGAAACCAAAACTGGTTCTTTGAAAAGATCAGTAAAATTGATAAACATCTAGCCAAGCTAACCAAGAAAAAAAGAAAGGAGACACAAATTACTAGTATCAAAAATAAAAGAGACCATTATAACTGATCCCATGGGCATTAAAATGATAATAAAGGAACATTATAAACAACTCAAAACCCACAAATTTGGTAATCTAGGTCAATTGGACCAATTCCTTGAAAGACACAATCTACAAAGCCCACAAAAGGAGAATCAGATAATCTGAATAGATCTAGGTTGAGAAAATTCAATCAATAGCTAATAACCTTCCAAAAGCTGAATCACAAGCCCAGATGGTTTCACTGGTGCTTTAATGTCTTTCATGAACACACATGCAAAAATCCTCAAAAAATATATTAGAAAATATATTAGGAAATTTAATCTAACAATATGTTTTTAAAAACTATACATATACATCATTACCAAATGAGACTGATTCCAGGTATGCAAAGCTAAGTCTACCTTTGAAAATCAATTAATATTAATATAAACCATCACATCAACAAGCTAAAGAAGAAAACTCATATGATCATATCAGTAGATATACAGATATCTATGCAGATCTAAATATGCAGAAAAAGCATTTGACAAAATACAACACACATTCATGATAAAACCTCCCAGCACACTAGGAATACAGGGAAACTCCCTAAACTTGATTATAAACATGAGAAAAACTACAGCTAATATATTTAATGGTGAGAAGCTAGGTTTCTTAGCCTTTATCATCAGGAACAAGACAAAGATGTCTGTTTTCACCACTCATATTCACTATCATGCTAGAAATCTTTGCTAATGCAATAGGGATCTGTTACACAGAAGTGTAATACCTATTGAATTATCAAGCCTCAGACATGTGCACGCACTTGCACACACAGACACTCCATTAGAGGGCCACATCCACTTGTTCTTAACAGAGTGAATTGTTCCCAACTCCATCCCATTGGGCAGAAAAAGTGTATGATTATAAATACTGTAAAATGGAAATTTTAAAATATAAATATAAAAGTGCATAATTATACAAACTTCAGTGTTCTTGTAAGTTTAAAAGTTTTGACAGTGCTCAGTATAGGTGGTAGCACACATTAGGACCTCAAAACCCAAAGAGTCTACTCCTCCGAGCTTGTGAGTTTAGGTAAGACCCTGTGCTCCCTACACTTAACTTTATTCATTTGTGAGATAGGAGGACTGACTGACTGATGGGGATCAAATGAGATACTAATAATTATGAAATCCCATAATTTGTACAGTGCTGAGTACTAACATAAGTTATTGAAAAAAATGGGCAAAGATTTTTATCTCCTTTGCAAATTTAATAAAACTCGAATATGTTACTCCCCTCCCCACTCCCATAACAAGCTGTACATGTCTAGGCACACAGAAAATGGACTGTGGGGGCTTTCTGGATCATTGAAACAAAAAACATGCCTCCCATAAGAAGGCATTAAAAATTCCCCTGTATGACAATGTTAAGGATTCCTCCTTTTCCACTAAATTAGGATATTACTCAAAATGATCCCCTGACTGCAGCTCACCTCAATCATTCCTTGGAAAATTGCCCTCTAAACATCCACTGCTCTTTTGGATAGTACAAATTATGTCATTCAGTCTGCACAGCAGTGAAATGATAATGGCAAGCATACGAGGTAACTTAAGAGTTTTTTAACGTGATGTTAAACAAAAATATAACCACCACCACCTGTGGCCCAAATCAATAGGAAATCTAAAGTCCTAGTTACCCATATTCAAACTCATGATCACACTTTACATGTCTTGAAACTCTGATCTATCATGAAAAGGAAGATGAACCATATCTATGCCTTGATTTTATGAGGACTCATTACTGCAGGACTGTCTATATTGTTCCCAAGTTGACATTAAACCTGAAAAGTTCCTCAGTGTTTAAGATGTGTTAGATAACAGAAATAGGAATGATCAATGATAACATCCTCACTCATGGAGGTCCCTACCCTCCACAGCGGAGGTATACAACACAGCCATAACTTCTCTATTATCTTACAGGTTGGTCATCACTTCATTTATTTCAGATCTTAATTCAATTTTTTTTTCTTTTTAGAGACAGAGTCTCACAATGTTATCCAAGCTAGAATGCAGTGCCTCAAACTCCTGGACTCAAGTAATCCCCCACCTCAACCTTCCAAAGTTCTGGGATTGCAGGCATGCATCACTGAACCTGGCTTTAATGCTATCTTAAAAACTAAACCTTTATCTTTTGGTAACCATCTCTTTTCTCACAAAACATAAGTACCAGGACTGCAAAAACATATTTGTTTCATGTCTCTATATCCATTCCTATACTTCTGCTTAATTGTGTGTTTTAAGACTACAGTGCCTGGCCTATGAGAGAAGTTTAAAAATTAGCATTAAGAGCATGGTCCCTAAGCAAAAGCTTGATGTGAACAATGACTCTTGCTAGGTTTGTAGTCTCTGAAAACCTAACTACATTTATAGGTCTCTATTAACACATGAAGGAGAAAACAAGTATCACATACTTTACTAAACAGTAAGTTACATATTTTAACTGAGGTATTTTGTGAAAAACACTAATACACTATAGGAAATATTTACATGTTTAGATAATAAGTAACAAAGATAAAAGCAGTTATACATGGTTGGGATCTGACCTCATACTCATGGAAGGCTAAACCTTATTCTGTTGAAAAGAAAAATGTCATATACCTCCTTCATCCGACAGTTACTCCAGAACCATGATAGATCAAAACAAAAACAAGGGCATTGTGTAACCATGTCTCTAAAAATAGTAAAAGAGGACAGAGTTCAAGTCATAAAGATGATCAAAACTGCCCTCTGCTCACTAATACAACTGAATTAGGTTTAACACCAAATTCTTCCTGCCCCTAGATAAGAATCATTATAATTACAAATGATACAATTAAGTTCACCTCATTCTTTTTTTGAGTTGGAGTCTCACTCTTGTCACCCAGGCTGCAGTACAGTGGCACACTCACAGCCACCACAGCCTCGACCTGCTGGGCTTAGGTGATCCTTCCACCTCAGCCTTCCAAGTAGCTGGAACTACAGATGCACGCCACCATGCCCTGCTAACACCTCATTCATTTCAATTCTGCATCCAACATAGAAAAGCATCTTACTTCACTGAATAGCAATCAAGTCACCTGATAGAAGCCCAAATCCAAAAAAACTCATGCTTTTAAGTACCTTCTTACTGATATTCCCTAGAGTCGCTTATGGCAAGTGGCTATTCTTACTACAACTTGTAACACCCCTCTCTTGACAACAGGTGTCATTCGGGTGACCTTCAGCAGTAAGGCACTAAGATGAGTTATGTTTTTGGTATTATGAATACATGAGAAATTGGTTTTGTGTAAAAAAAATTCACAACTATATTAATAAATAAGAAAAACTTCCTGAGGAAAAAAATACTTGATCTCGTATGCACATTGTAATATTGACACAGAATATATAATGATTAACTTGACAAAATTACTAACTTAATCTGAAAATCCATAACTGTGGTGGAATATTTTAATATATCCTCACAGGAGATGAAAAAGACAATAGTTGATAGTATACAAGTTATTTGAAACAGTAAAGAATTTCTAGACAACATCTACAGAAGCTTTTGACAAAAACATGTACATCATGTTCAGTCACATCCAGTGAAACATAATTGAAAACATATAAGAAATTATGTTCAACTGTAATAGGAAACACTGACAATCAGCTTCATCTGAGGAATGTGCTTGTTCTTATTCTTACACTGTAGGACTGGGTAAGTGCATTCACTGCACAGTGCAATAGAAGAACAAACTTCTATGTAGTTATTTTTGATGGCAGCACTAATAGCTGTCATGGTGGAATGAGAGACACATAGTTATTGGCAGGATTAACAAAATAAGGTGTTTACTACTTAAATTAAAACCTTAGGTAAATTCAACCTAGAGATGAGGTGAGTCAGCATCAAGAATATTCCTAACCTTGAGAATCTAAATTAGTTGCCTCATGAACATGTTAGAGTTTGTAGGAAAATCCAAACTACAATGGATCATTGAGTGGAACTCATAGAAACATTAATGGAAAATTACATCTCTGAAAACATGGCAGTCAAGCAGTTTAGTGGTGGTTCTAAGAATACTCTAGATTGGCAGAACAAAGCTTCAGGAAGATAGGATGGAAGCAGGTGTCCCTGAAGCCATTGTGTATTCATCTATCTGTCTCCACATTGCTACAAAACCTGACTGATGCCTTCTTCACTTCTGCCTTCCATATCTCCTGTAAGTAGGCTATTGGCTAATTATACCATGGAACCATAAAATGATAGGTTGTGGAAAGCAGGTCAAGACATTATCCACATTAATGTAACACAATCCAGGAAATCCATTTCTATCTAGAGATTGTATTGTCCTATCATAGGTCTCCCTTCTTAATGCAAATCTATTACCCAACTAACAGCCAGAAAGATTGACAAATAGCAAAGAGCAAAATATGAAAATAATGATTCAAAAATGAGAGTATACCGTATGATAAACTTTGCATACTCACAAATTTATTACAACTGTTTTTAGCATGAAAAACAGAATAAAGCTCCTCTGCCCTCCTCCCAACAAAACTTCTTTCATTCAGATAGATGAAATATATATGGTGGGTAAGGGATATCTAGTTACTTGCCATATAAGGCCAGTAGGAAAATCCCAACAATTACCAAATTGTCATTTCTCAATGGCCTTTTACAAAGCAATTAGAAAATATACACATACATGAAAACTATTTGTATATTAAAAATATACTTCAATTCACTCATGGATCCAACAAACTTCAAAATGGAAAAACAAAATTTTAGTAACTGACTTAATGAAAAACACTACCAACTAACTTTGTGTACTATTGCATAAGGAGGGTTTACTGAATTATTACATCTCAGGGCTCACCTATGAAAGTAATAAATAGAAATCCATAGTTGAGATACACTTTAAGAAAGAGCAACTGATAATGACAATACAAATTTATACCATTTCACATTGTGAATTTTTACGTGAGTTAATTTGCATCAGGCTTTCCCATATTGCCTACATTCATTGGATCCCTCCCTAGTTGGAGCTTTCACATGAATTTAAAGTTTCACACATAAGGGAGTATCACATGAGCATTTGTTAAAATTGAAAACGCTATTATCTCTCACTTTTATAGGATTTCTATCCAGTGAGCATTCTCACATGCTTTGTAAAGATGTCGGACAATTGAAGGCTTTCTCACATTGTTAATATCAAGAAGTTGCTCTCCAGGGAAGTTTGTTCATGGTTTCTAATTAAAACAGACAATTAAAGGATTTCCCATTTTTTTACATTTATAGGGTTTTTCTCCTGTATGCCTTATCATGGTCCTCTAAAGGTTATGTGACCACTAAAGGCTTTCCCACATTGCCTACATTGATAGAGTTTCTGTCCAGTACAAGTTATTTCTGGTATTCACATCTAGAAAATTGAAGATATCCCACATGTTGTGTATTCATAGGGTTTCTCTAAAGTATGAGTAACTTCATGTCTGCAAAAGTAAATGGGACAACTGAAAATGTTACCACATTGCTTACATTCATAGGTTAGTGTCCTGTGTGAGTTCTTTCATGTATTCTAAAGGAACGGGAACACTTGAAGGCTTTACCACATTGTTGACATGCATAGGGTTTCTCTCCTGTGTGAGTTCTTTCATGGATTCGAAAGGAACGGGAACAACTGAAGGCTTTATCACATTGTTTACATTCATAGGGTTTCACTCCAGTGTGAGTCCTTTCATGCATTCGAACAGAACTGGAACAACTGAAGGCCTTACCACATTGTTTACACTCATAAGGTTTCTCTCCTGTGTGAGTTCTTTCATGTATTCGAATGGAACTGGAACAACTGAAGGCCTTACCACACTGTTTACATTCATAAGGTTTCTCTCCAGTGTGAGTCCTTTCATGCATTCGAAAGGAACTGGAACAACTGAAGGCTTTGCCACATTGTTTACATTCATAGGGTTTTTCTCCAGTGTGAGTTCTCTCATGCATTCGAAACGAACTGGAAAAACTGAAGGCTTTACCACACTGTTTACATTCATAGGGTTTCTCTCCTGTGTGAATTCTTTCATGCATTCGAAAGGAACTGGAACAACTGAAGGCTTTCCCACATTGCTTGCATTCATAGGGCTTCTCTCCAGTGTGAGTCCTTTCATGTATGCGAACAGAACTGGAACAACTGAAGGCCTTACCACACTGCTTACATTCATGGGGCTTTTCTCCAGTGTGAGTTCTTTCATGCATTCGGAAGGAACTGGAACAACTGAAGGCCTTCCCACACTGTTTACATTCATAGGGCTTTTCTCCAGTGTGAGTGCGTTCATGAATTTGAAATGAACTAGGACAATCAAAGGCTTTCCCACATTGCTTACATTTATAAGGTCCATTTCCAGTGTGCATTATCATATGTCTTCGAAAGCTTGGAAGCGAAATGAAGGCTTTCCCACATTCCTTACAATCATAGGGTTTCTCTCCTGTATGAATTCTTTCATGTTTTCTAAATGAACTAGGAAAACTGAAGGCTTTACCACATTTTTTACATTTATAGGGTTTTTCTCCAGTGTGGATCCTTTCATGACTTCTAAAGGATGTGGGACAACTAAGAGCTTTACCACATTGCTTACATTGATAGGGTTTTTCTCCAGTGTGAGTCCTTTCATGTATCTGGAAAGTTTGGTAATATCTGAAAGCTTTTCCACATTGTTTACATTCATAAGGTTTCTCTCCCGAGTGAGTTCTTTCATGGTTTCTAAATGAACTGGGATGACTGAAGGTTTTCCCACATTCTTTACATTTATACGGTTTTTCTCCCGTGTGCATTCTCATGTGTCCTCGAAAAGTTGTGTGATAAATGAAGGCTTTCCCACATTCCTTACATTCATAGGGTTTCTCTCCCGTATGTGTTCTTTCATGTATTTGAAAGGAGCTGGGCCAACTAAAAGCTTTACCACATTGCTTACATTTATAGGGTTTCTCTCCAGTGTGAGTTCTTTCATGTATTCGAAATGAACTTCGAAAGTTGAATCTTTTCCCGCATTCCTTACATTCATATGACTTCTCTCCATATTTGTGATACCCATATGGTCTATGTTCAGTATGAGACCTCATATGCCTATTAAGAGATGAATGACACATATAGGCCTTTCCACACACACTGCATTCATATGGTTTTACTCCAGTAAGAGTTTTCTTGTTTAATTTAAGATTTGGAGTCTGACTGAAGGTTTCTCCAAGTTGACTACTTTCATTCTTTTCAGAAAGTTTCTCTACCATATGACTTCTGTAAAAATAAGCACATAGTTAGTGGATTTTTACTAATAATTTTATATAATTATTAATGATTATTGCATTGCACAATCATTAATAAGTACATTCTACCATTTTTAGGGACAGTGTATGTAATGAATGCTCTGGAAGAGTACTTGACCACCACTATTATCAAAACACTAAAATTTATAATATGGAGTTTCTTATTTCCAGATGAGCTATCTTTTTCAAATACGGAAGATCTGTGCTATTTTTAAGGAAATTCTTGGTGAAACTGTTCTAAAAACAAATATAAAACTGGGCTTATCTGTTTTGCTTACTCATTTTTCAAACTTAGTAACATACTAAGATTCTCCCATGGGATAGTGTTTTCTTTTGTAAGTAAAACTCACCTTAAAGTTCTCCCCTGGTTTTTGTGGTGATCTTCAATGTTCTGATCCTCCCATTTTTCCCCTAAAATGCAGACCCAGAAAAATCATTGAAACTATTAAAAATTATTTTAAAAACTATTAGACTCTAGGTCCATTATGAGATGTACCCCACCTAATTTATTTACCAAAGTATTCTTTTTCAACATTCTAAATCTTAGAACCTTGTTGATGAGCAAAAAATATTTGTTTTCTAATTTAGTGAGGTAATAATTTCATTCTTACCTATAGAGGCCAAATTAACAAAGGTTTCCTGCATCACATCTCTGTAGAGTTTCTTCTGTGAAGGACCCAGCAAAGCCCATTCCTCTTGGGTGAAGTTGACAGCCACATCCTCAAAGACCACTGAGTCCTAAAACATCCCACATGTATACAGAAGAACAGGTGAGACTGAGAGCACTAGGGATATATACTCAGTTCATAAAATATTCACATATAATTCTGTGGTCTCCAAACATTGATTCTAACTTAGTCATCAGAAGTCTGAATCTCTGTCTATACAAATTTCCTAAGTTTAATAACACCATGAACGTATGACAATTATTTCTATGTTTTTACTATGAACATTTCAGTCTTGCACTCCAATAACAAGACACATAGCACCTAGGAGAAATAAAATATTTCTACTTTTAAGACCAGCAATTCCTTATAAGAAAAACACTTATCTCCTGCCTTATTATGTATCATGTTACTCAGCCCATGAAATACAGGGTCGAATCTGTATGAGGTATTACTGAATAAATATATACCAACGAACTGTACATTTTTTGTTCTATCCCCATATTATACAGAGAGGTCAGGAGATCTGTGCAAATCCAACTTATAAAAACATCCAGCTGACCATGCTATCCTGAAGTATCACAGGCCATTAGAAGTAGTCACAATCCAATTAGCTAAAATTTTCTCTTAGAGAAGTACTAATTTGAACTTATTTATAAAATATTTATCACAGACTCAGTGTTTCCTCCTACTCCCTGTCCCAACTGATCTTCACAAAACTCCCTACTCAAGAGATTCAGGGATGCTTCCATTTTCAACACACACAGGATGGACATGATAAGATGCCAGAACAGCTCTTTCCCCAAAAAAATCAAACAGTATACCCTGAGTCTTGAGGAACAAGCTAAGAAGTAAAATTTTCCATGGAGGTCACTAAAACCCACAATAGTTTCATACTGAATTTGCCCATGATTACAAAATGCATAAAACACTCAGCAGTGCTGTTCTCCAAAAGGATATAAAATCCTCTTTCTCCAATTTCAGGAAGAAGTGATTCCCAAACAGCCATTCAAGACACTGTCTCAACTTCTCTCATTTCAAGCTCCCATGAGGTACGCAGTGGCATGAGATCCCAACATCTGAGCATAGGAATTTCTCAGATGAGTAATTCCTAGAAAAGCTGCTTTCTGAAAAAGATCGTTAACCTATTGATATCAATGTGAAGGGGACAGAGAAAAAGCTCCCAAACACCAATTTTGATACTAGAAATTACCTATTTGGTACAATCACAGCAAAAAACCCATACTTTTCTTGTCCAGGGTGTAAAATTAGCTGCTTAGATCAACCCTAATTACTCCTTGTACAGTGGTTCTGTGGCACTTCTTCAAAGAAAGTCCTACTACCTAGGGTGCAGAAGAGAGTTAGCATTACTAAGCCTGAGATTGCTTATACTTAGAAATGCCAGTTCACAAAGTTCACTCTTCACTGGTATCTGAAAAGTGAGAATTTGAAAAAAACCCCACCAATCTAAGTAATGAGTGGCTTAGTGTGCTAAACTGTCATACAAATAATATAGTATATTCTCAACTCCTATTTTCCTTCTTAAAGTCTGAACTTTTTACATGCTAGGCAGAGTTTGCCTACATGATCAGCTGCCAAAAAGCACACTGAGCACCAAATGTCTAATGCACTTCACTGGTAGACAATATAGCATATGTTGTCACAACTTGTTGCTTGGGGTATTGAGCTCATTTCATGTGGCTACTTAGGAAAAAATATTTGGAAGCTTGCACCTACTTTCTTCTAGACCAAATATAGCTAAGACTAATAAAGGATATTTAATGATCCTAATTTTTTAAATGTTTATTGGGTAATATCAAAGCAGAATGAAACAAGGTGAAAGTTGACACATGTTCTTAGAACAAACTCAGTGTTACCAAGATGTTACCTCTCCCAAAAACTATTTTTATAAAATTCTATAAATCCTCGAACAGACTTTTTAAAGAAAAACAACTTTTCCAAGCCTAAGGGGAACAAAAAAAGTCAAACAATGAGTAGTCTTTTGAAGAACAAGGTGACAGCATGCCTAACATATACCAAGGATTTTTGAACTGCTCTTATAATATTCCAAACAGACTGATAAACAAAAAACCAGAAAAGCATGATAAACAATAGCAATCAGATTAAAAAAAAAAAAGAGAGAGAGAGAGAAGGGTAAAAAGTCTTCAGTGGAGTGGCATTTGTATGAAAAGTTGATTAATGATAGGGCAAGCACTGTAGAGGAGTGGAAGAGACTGCTAACTTTAATATATATGGAAGGGACAAAACTATTTCTAGTTGGAGAAATACATTGTATCAGCTCTATTCCATGCACAGTAATCATTTTAATGTAGATTTAAATGTGAAGGATATGATTAAAGCAATGTATAGCTTGCCACAGGCAAAATTTTAATGCAAGAATTTGTCTCATCTAAAAGTAACCCACTTCTAAATTGGAGAGGTAAAAATATGTTACAATAAAGAAAGTTAAAAGGTAAACCACAAAGCAGGAGAATAATATCTATCATGTAATATAAAAGAATTAGTGTGCAGAGTAAAAATAAATCAAAGGGTGAGCACAGTGGCTCATGCCTATATTCCCAACTACTTTGAGAGGCTGAGATAGTAGTATCAATTGGGCCTAGGAGCTCAAGGCTGCAGTGAGCTATGATAGCACCACTGCACTCCAATCTGGGTGACAGAGCAAGACCCTGTCACAAAAGAAAGAGAAAGAATGAGAGAAAGAGAGAAAGGGGGAGGAGGAGGAGGAGACAGAAAGACAGGATTTTGACATGGAAAAATAACCAAAATATTTTTAGCAGAGTATTACACCACATATGAAAAAAGTGTATCTCTCTCCCCAATAATGAGGAACTGCCCAAATGAAATACCAAGGAGATCCCATTTCTTACAAATTAGAAGGACAAAAATTAGTCAGACACTCCCAAGAATTGATGATCATTGCAGTTATACATTAGTGGAAGAAGGGTCAATTCATACACTCCATTGCTATTTCATGTAAAATTGAACTTGGCCATAATCTACAATACAGCAATTTTTCTGCAACATCCAGAAAATGTATTGTGTATTTGTATTTAGGGATACATACCAAAATGATAGGATCAGTATTTTTCACAAGAGCAAAAAAATCAACTTGTAAAAGTCCAAACACATAATCACTGGAACGGATAATAAAATTGGATACCCCCAGCCTCAGACACTATGTAAAACAAAGAGGCAAAGAAATCACTCAAAAACCTTTTCATTTTATTTCCATTAATACTCGTGTATTGAAAGTTCAATTAAAGCTAGACTAAAAAAACACTACACATAGCGGGAAAGAATAGTTGATAAAGATATAAAGAATAATTAAAGAATTAGGACATATATGGAGCAGGATGAAAATGAAACAAAGGAGAATATCAAGAGACTAATGATTGTCTAAATCCCACTCATGAATTTTTCTTTTTAAACCACTTTACTGAGGTATGACTGACATGTAAAAACCTGTATATATGTAATGTATACAACTCAATGAGTTTGGTGGTAATACTCCTATGAAACCATCAGCATGATAAGGCCAAAGACATATCCATCATGAAAGTTCCCTCCCACTCCCATTATTTCTATTTGCATGTGTCTGTGTATTAGAAATGCAACATAAGATCTATTTTAGAAATTTTAACTGTAAAATACAGTAGTGTTCACTACAGGTCCTATGCAGTACAGATCTTCAAAACTCATTTATCTGCAGTATGACTCAAACTTTATATCCTTGAATATCACATCCCCATTTCTCCATTACCCATTCTACTGTCTGTCCTATTTTGACTTTTTCTTTTTTCTTTTTTTCTTTTTTTTTTTTTTTGAGTCAGGGCCTCACTCGGTTGCCTGTGCTGGAGTCCAGTGGCACAATCCTGGCTCAACTCAGCCTTAATCTCCTGGGCTCAGGTGATTCTTCTGTCACAGACTCCCAAGTAGCTGGGAGTACAGATGTGCACCATTACAACCAACTTTTATAGATAGATAGATATGAGGTTTCACTATCTTGTCCAGGCTGGTCTCAAACTCCTGGGCTCAAGCAATCCTCCCACCTCAGTTTCCCAAAGTTCTAGGATTACAGATGTGAGCCACCACGCCCTGCTAAGTTTAACTACTTTGGAGTACATATATAAGTGAGATCACACACCATGTGTCTTTTTGTTTGGCTTCTTTCAGTGAACATAATGTCCTCCCAAGTCCATCCATGGTGTTAAATGGCAAGATTTCCATTTTTCAAAGGCTATTTCATTGCATGTATACATCACACTTTACATGCATCTGTTCATAGACATTTAGGTTGCTTACACATCTTGGCTAGTATAAATAATGCTGCAATGAACATGAGAGTGCATATGTCTCAAGATCCATATTTCATTTCCTTTAGATAAATATGTAGAAGTGGGACTGCTGAATCATATAGTAGTTCTTTTTCTAATTTTTTTATTAAGCCTCTGTACTGGTACCTATAATGGCTGTTCTAATTTAAATACCTACCAAAAGGCTAGGTACGGTAATTCCAGCACTTTGGGAGGCCAAAGTGAGAGGACTGCCTGAGACCAGGGGTCCGAGACCAGCCTGGGCAACTTGGTGACACCTCGTCTCTATAATAAATCAAAAAAATTAGTCGGGCATGGTAGCTCACGCCTGTAGTTCCAGCTATTTGGAAGTCTTAGGTGGAAGGATTGCCTGAGCCTAGCAGGTAAAGGCTACAGTGGCCATGAGTGTGCCACTGCACTCCAGCCTGGACAACAGAGTGAGACTCCAACTCAAATAAATGAATGAATAAATAAATTCCTACCAACCAGGCCAACAGAGTGAGACTCCAACTCAAATAAATAAATAAATAAATTCCTACCAACAGTGTACCAGGATTCCCTTTCTCCAAATCCTCCCCAACACCATAAGACTATTAGCAGGTTTCTTAGGAGAAACCTTGAAGGACAAGAGAGAGCAGGGTGATTTATCCTAAGAGTTTAAAGAGAAAAATGTCAACAAATAATACTTTACCCAGCAAAGCTATCCTTTAGCAATATAGGAGTAACAAATACCCCTAGACAAACAAAAGCTGAGGGAGTCCATTACCATTAGACCTGCCTTACAAGAAATGCTAGCAGGAGGACTTTACGCTGAAATAAGAGGATGCTAATTAGCAACCTAAAAATACAGGAAGAGCCAGGTATAGTGGTATGTGCCTGTAATCACAGCTACTTGGGAGGCTGAGGTGGGAGGATAGCCCGGATACAGCAGTTTCAGACTAACCTGAGTAACACAGTGAGACACAATCTCAAAAACAAACAAAAAACGTATGAAAGTGTAAAACTAGCTGGGCTCGGTGGCTGAGCCTGTAATCCCGCACCTTTGGGAGTCTGAGGTGAGTGGATTGCCTGAGCCTGCAGGTTCAAGACCCGCCTGGGCAACTTGGCGAGACCTCATCTCCACAATAAATTTTTAAAAATTAGCCAGGCGTGGTAGCGTGCACCTGTAGTTCCAGCTACGTGGAAGGCTGAGGTGGAAGGATCACCAGAGCCCAGCAGGTCGAGGCTGTGGTAGCCGGGAGCAGCCACTGCACTCCAGTCTGGGCGACAGAGTGAGACTCCAACTCAAAAAAAAAAAAAAAAAGTATAAAACTCACTGGTAAAAATAAAAGTATAGTTAAACTCAGAATAGTCTAATATTATAATGGCAGTACACATATCACTTGTAACTGGTGTAAAAGCTAAAAGAAAAACATTTCCAATGACTATAACTACAACAACTCATTAATGGGCACAGAATATAAAAAGATAATTCAAATTCTGATGTCGACATAAAATTTAGGGGAGAGAGAGGAGAAGCAAAATCATAAAGTTTGTGTTTGTGACAGAAATTATCACTTTTAAACAGACTGTTGTAACTAAGCCAGGTGTAGTGGTTCATGCCTGCAATCCCAGCACTTTAGAAGGCCAAGGCAGGAGGGTCACTTGAGCTTATGTGTTCAAGGCCAGCCTGGGCAACATAGTGAGATCCTCGTTCTTATAAAACATTAAAAAATTCGCTGGGTGTGATGGTGTGCACCTGTAATCCCATCTACTTCAGAGGCTGAAGTAGGAGGATTACTTGAGTCCAGGAATTTGTGGCTTCAGTGAGCTATTACTATGCTAACTACCCCCAGCCTGGGTAACAGATCAAGACGCTGTCTCTAAAAATAATAATAATAGATTGTTGTAACTGTAGATGTTTTATATAAGTCCTGTGATAGTCACAGCAAAAACCTACAGTAGGACACAAAAGGGAAAAAAAAGTATATGACTATTAAAAAAAATCACCAAATCACAAAGGTCAGTCAAGAAAAAAAGACTACAAAACACTCACAACAACAAATGATATAGAAATACTAAGTCCTTGCCTATCAATAATTACTTTAAATGTAAATGAATTAACTTCTCCAATTAAAAGACAAAGAGTGGCTAAATGGCTTTTTTAAAATATCCATATTGTCGATATGTCAATATTGTCAAAATTTTCATCCTATCCGAGGCAATTTACAGATTCAATGCATTACCTATCAAATTACCAACATTGTTTTCCATAGACCTGGAAACAACAATACGGAAATTCATATGGAAATATAAAAGAGCACTAATAGCCAAAACAATTCTCAGCAAAAGGAACAAAGCAGGAGGTATCACACTTCCAGACTTTAAACTTTATTACAAGGCTACAGTAACCAAGACAGCATGGTACTGGTACAGGAACAGGCATATAGACCAATGGAACAGGACAGAGATTCTGGAAGTAAAAACAGGGTCTCAACCAACTCATCTTTGATAAAGCCACCAATAACAAACATTGGGGAAAGGAGACCATATTTAGCAAATGGTGCTGGGAAAACTGGCTAACTACAAGCAGAAAGGTGAAACTGAACCCATCTATCACCATATACAAAAACCAAGTCAAAATGGATCAAGGATCTAAATGTAAAACCTCGAACTATAAGAGTCCTAGAAGAAAACACAGGAAGCACCCTTATGCACAGCAGAGTAGGCAACAATTTATTGACCAAGTCCCCAAAAGTGAATGCTACAAAAGCTGAGATAGATAGGTGGGACCTCATCAAACTGAAAAGCTTTTGCACAGCAAAAGAAACCATCAAGAGAGTAAAAGAGACAACTCAGAGAAGGGGAAGAAATGTTTTCAAATTATGCATCTGACAAAGGCCTAACATCCAGGATCTATAAGGAACTCAAATGAAGTGACAGACACTTCTCAAAAGATGACATACAAGCAGCCAACAGACGCATGAAAAAATGCTCAGCCTCACTAATCATCAGAGAAATGCAAATCAAAACTACAGTGTGATATCACCTAACTCTGGTAAGGTACTGGCCCGGCTGTGGAAAAAATGGAACATTTCTATACTGTTGGTGGGAATGTAAGCTAATTCAGTCTCTATGAAAAGCAGAGTGGCAATTTCTAAAAGAACTAAAAATTGATCTTCCATACAATCCAGCAATCCCTCTCTTGGGAATATACCTGGAGGAACATAAATCACTCTATCAAAAAGACACCTGCACATGCATATTTATTGCCATGTTATTCAAAATAGCAAAAACATGAAGTCAACCTTGCTACCTATCAAAAATGGACTGGATAAAAGTGGTACATATACAAGATAAGAGTATTATGCAGCCATAAAGAACAAAATACCGCACATTTGCACTCATAAATGGATCCTGAACACTACTCACATTAGCACAAGGATGGGATCAGTAGTCACTGGGCACTGCTAGGGAAAGGAGGGAAGGAAGAGAATAGGAGGCACATGACAACACAAAAGATCCCTGCTCCACTACCAGGGAGAGTGCAGGTCACCTAGAAGCCCAAATTTCACCTGTATACAAGTGGAAAAATATTCCATGCTCATGGATAGAAGAATCAACACTGTTAAGATGTCCATCCTACCAAAGGCAATCTACAGATTCAACACAATACCCATTAAGTTACCAACATCATTCTTCTCAGACCTGGAAATGACAATACAGGAATTTATATGGAAACATAAACGACCATGAATACCCAAAACAATCCTTAGCAAAAGAAACAAAGCAGGAGGTATCACACTTCTGGATTTCAAACTTTATTATAAGACTACAGAAATCAAAACAGCCTGGTATTGGTACAAGAACAGGATAGAGATTCTGGAAGCAAAGCCTCAATTCCTCAACCAACTCATCTTTGACAAAGCCTCCAATAACAACCACTGAAAAGAGAACTTATTCAGTAAATGGTGCTGGAAAAACTGGCTGACCACATGCAGAAGATTGAAACAGGACCCCTGCCTATCACCATACACAAAAATTAACTCTAAATGGATCAAAGACCTAAATGTAAAACCTCAAACTGTAAGAACCTTAGAAAATGCAAGAAACACTCTTATGGAAGTTGGAACGGCAACGATTCCTGACCAAAACCTGAGGTGCCCAGGCCATAAGAAATAAGATAGACAAGTGGGACGTCATTAAACTGACAAGCTTCTGCAAAGCCAAAGAAACCATCAAGAGAGCAGGGAGGGCCGGGCTCGGTGGCTCAACCAGTAATCCCAGCGCTTTGGGAGGCCGAGGTGAGTGGACTGCCTGAGCCCACGGGTTCAAGACCCGCCTGGGCATCTTGGCGAGACCTCATCTCTACAATAAATCAAAAAACTAGCCAGCCATGGTAGCGCGCGCCTGTAGTTCCAGCTACTTGGAAGGCTGAAGCGGAAGGATCACTGGAGCCCAGCAGGTCGAGGCTGCGGTGGCCAGGAGCGGTCACTGCACTCCAGTCTGAGCGACAGAGTGAGACTCCAACTAAAAAAAAAACAAAAGAGAGAGAGAGAGCAGGGAGACAGCCCACAGAATGGGAAAAAATATTTGCCAACTATATATCTGACAAAGGCCTAACATTTAGGATCTACAAGGAACTCAAACATGCCAAAAGGAAAAAAACAAACAGCTCCTTTAAAAAGTGGGCAAAAGACATGAATAGACACTTCTCAAAAGAAGATATACGAGCGGCCAACAGACACATGAAAAAATGCTCAACTTCATTTATCATCAGAGAAATTCAAATCAAAACCACATTGAGATACCACCTAACCCCTGTAAGAATGGCCTATCATTAATAAAACAAACAACAGATGCTGACAAGGATGTGGAGAAAAAGGAACACTTCTACACTGCTGGTGGGAATGCAGACTAATACAACCTCTTTGGAAGACACTGTGGAGATTTCTGAAGGAGCTAGAAATTGACCTTCTGTATGTCCCAGCAATTCCCCTATTGGGAATATACCCAGAAGAACTCAAATCATTCTACAAAAAAGATACCTGCATACATATGTTTGTTGCAGCTCTATTCACAATAGCAAAAACATGGAACCAACCGTGTTGCCCATCAAAGCTGGACTGGATTAAAAAAATGCGGTGCATATACACAATGGAATATTATGCACCGGTAAAGAAGGACAAATATATGGACTTTGCAGCAAATTGGATGGATTTGGAGTCGATCATACTCAGTGACTCATCACAGAAACAAAGAACTAAGTTCCATATGTTCTCACTCATAAGGTGACCTTGAACAATTATAATGCTGTAGGAAGGTGACTGGCAATAGCAGAAAACTGTCAGGGGAAGGGGGGTGGGACTGGAAGTTGGAGGAAACTGCTAGGGGAAGGAGGGGCATGCCTTATCAACAAGGGTACCTGCATGATCAATGTTTGTATACCTAGCCCTGAATTGTACCCCACATCTTTATAATAATTTTTTTTTAAAGTACAACCATTTTGACACTGCCTAGTTCTACCGTGTCTTGTTAGCAAATAACCTAGTTTGCTCTCTAAGCACTAGCCAAGGGCAGAACCAGTTTCTCAGGGGTAACTATTGATAATTGTATTACAATCCCCTCCCCAGCTTGTTTTGTATTAATTAGCTTTTCTATTCCAAGTATTTGCCTCCAGCCATTGTTAGGGTACAGTTAGGGTGAGGGTGGATGGATGGATGGACGGAGAGGGGCACAGCACCACCAGAGCCAGCGTGCCGGAGATGCACACTGGCAATCAGAGATCCACGTAATGCAAAGAATTGCAACACACAAAGAGATTAAAGAAGAAAAGGTTTATTTAAGAAAGGTTCACCTCCCACAAACAGGAAGCGGCCTACACTCTAGATGAGTGTGGCCCCATAGTCCCCTGAGCTCACTTAAATCCTTTCCTCTGGAGATGCTGCAATCAGATAGGCATGACTGCCGTGACCTCCTTGTTGACCATCTGCGAATGTCTTGGAGACTCTGTGACAAAAAGACCCACTAATGTCCACCCACATTATCACAGCCCCTAGAGAAAGGCGTGATAAGGATCCCCAGTGCTCCTGTACATTCCTGAATAACATTCCTTAGAGCTAATGAAGGATGCACTTCCCCTTATCTCCTATGCATTCCCAGCGGGCAGCCCTGGCAGATCTTTGACTTCCCTGTAGACAGCACCCAATCTACTGGAAGATTGAATCCCCACCTGCTCTCCCCTCTGAGCAGTCACAAGTCCTGCAATCTGCATAACTTTTGTAACCACAAGTTTTGTGACTTGCATAACTTTTGCCTAATGCATATGCCTTAGGCCTTGTAAACTTCTTTTACTTTAGACAAGCTTGATTGCCGCTTCTGCCGGGCCCTACTGATAAAAAGCTGTGAGATACCTCTGAGGCCTGGCACCAGGAAGTCTGGACAGAAAACCCCTGAGGGGGGTCCTGGTCACCACACGTGGGCCAATACTGGTCATGCCTGAGGAGTCTGTGTTTCTGAAAAGACAGAGTTGGCGAAGTTAATCTTTACCTAAAGTATACATTTCTCCAGAACATAGTCTCTACATTTTCATCATTGTGTTAGGGTTTAGGAACATGATTTAAAATTGGCTTCCCACTCTCAGTCTGTCCTTTCATTCCCCACTCCCATTCTTATGATCCTGGGAAATGGGGCAAAGATCAATCTTCTGTAACTGCTTCCTGCTGAGGTGGGCCATATAGATGTCCCTTACCTATTTCCAAGGGCATGAACAGTAAACAGCAGGACCCTAACCAAATCATATTTGGATCTAATAAAACACCAAGCGAGAGCACAGGTAGAAATTATTAAACAAACAATGATGAAAAAGGTTATTACCCCAGAAACAATTCTGGAAAAATGAAAGTAATCCCATACATTATATGTATGATTAGCTAAACCCTCTAACTTATCAACATAAGTTGAGATATTCCCTTGTAAATTATCTATAGTATAGTATATACCTAAACTATAACAAGGAAACACAGCCACTTTAACAAAGTCTGAAGAAAAGTTGAAAACATTAGAGACTTGTAGTTAAGTTGTAGCTTAAATTTGAGAATTTAAAACAGGTAAACATTGGCAGGAGAAAACGGTTTCTTTTGTTTTTATAATAGGTCTGATCTAGAGGGTGAAGCCCAGGTTATTTTTTTATTTATCCTATATTGGATTAATAATCCTTGTGCCTGGTCTGCAGGAAGTTCAGGAGGTGGGTGTGGGGCAGGTGTGGTTTCTGGGGCTTGTTTCTTACCCCACCCTAGAGAGACTGAATTGAGAACTTGAAGAGTTAAATATTAAAATTTTAAAAGCATAATGTTATAACACAAGACTACAGTAGTTATTGCAAAAGTTACTTATTTAGCCAGAGTGACAGTCCAAAGATTTTGAAAAGAAAAAAAAAACCTCACTTTTTTGTAACAAAGACAGTGGGGGAGGGCTAGCAAAATTTTGCCTCCCTCCCCCCCATTGTTGAAAGAAGAAAATTATTTTGGATAAGACTATGTAATTTCAACATGGATGGCCAGGACCAAAAGGCTGGCACCTGTGTTAAATTAAGAAATTAATTTGGGTTCCAGTGCCCTAATATTTACCTGGGGATTGTTGGGGTGATGGTGAGCCAGTTCCAGGCTCCATAAGTTTAGCAGATTTCCAGGCCTCCATAAGTGGCCACCATTTGTGAGCCAAGTATTCTCTCCTCTCTTCAGAAGAGAGTGCACCTGCTTCCCAGTGGCTTTCTGGCCTGCACAGTGAACAAGGTCCAGGAGGTTAAGGGCTTTTTAGGGCAGCTATGTTTCTAGTGCCCCCACAGACTGTACCCATAAGCAATAGACACCATCCCCTTAGCAGGTTAGTTTTTACCAGATCTTTGATGGGCGCTTGGAGTTTAGGTCACTAATTGTGACTGCCAACAGGGGTGTCTCTCTGGCCCTCTGGTTTTGCTGCCCTCCATGTTGGCACTTTTGTTTTTTGTTTTGGTTGAACATAATCTTAAAGCTCCTTATAATAGATTATACACATGAAACTTTTTAACCGTTTCTCTGTCTGTGACAGTCTAATGCAAAACCCTTTAGAGTGAACAGACCACATGGATGTGTAATGATCTGTCCCTACTTATTTATAATTATGAACCGGCAAAGTGGTTAAAAATCCTTATAAGTGACAGGACCATAATAAAGTATACCATAGACTTAGGTTAAGAGCATGCTATAACCCAATAAATATGTAATCAGCTTGTGGACAATAGCACAGCCATTTTTAGTTTTCTGTCTTAAAACATAACCTGTAACTGCTTAAAGTTCCAGTTATGGGAAAAACTGCAAAGCTTCAACCCCTTCCCTTATCTCACTTTCCCCTTAGCAACATCCAGTCAGGTGCCAGGGGGTAATCACCTAAGTTTCCAGATGTCTCTGCAACTTCCCTAGCTAGTGGACCAAGGTCAGCCCGAGTCAGGCTAGCCAATCCTCCACGATTAAGCTGACCACCAGAGGTTACTACCCAATTAAATGGTAACACAACTGGAAAGCCCCCCCCAAACTCCTCCTCCCTTTGTGTAAAAGCATAAAAGGCATCTGCTTAAGGAAATCAGGGTCTCTGAATGTACTCCGCTGTGTCGGCTGTCAACAGAGGCCCAGGCTTGAGCTTGCAAATAAAGACCCTCTTGAACTTTCATCGGAATTGGCTCTTGGTGGTCTCTCGGATTGAACTTTCGGCCACTACATTTGGGGGCTCTCCCGGGACCCCAAAGACCCCGAGACCCCAGTCCGGAGGGTTTTCAGGCCGGCATTCGGTAAGTCGCTCCCGGGTTAGCGCATCTGTGTTCTGTGTCTCAGGTGGAGCTCCACACTTTGTTCTGAGGTCGGCATCAGGCTAGGCGAATGCGCTGGAAAGCCGCCAGCCGGGGCTGGTGGGAGACGTCTCACATCCCCATCTGGAAGACGAGGTCTTCATCTGTGGGGAAGGTCAGACTCGTCGACGGTCTGTCTCTCCCCTATCGTACTTTCAGATTTGTTTTCGCAGCCGCTACTGTCTGTCGTTTTCCCTTTTTGTCTTGTTGGTTGTGTTTGTTGGGGTGACAGTACTGACGAGTGAGATGGGACAGACACAAACAATGTGCGCCACTGAGTGGCCCGCCTTCAATGTAGGCTGGCCATGAGAAGGGTCCTTTCTAACAAGCGTTCTCTTGCAGGTCAAGAGTGTGTTGTCACAGCCTCGCGAGAAGCAGAATCCCTTCCATAAGTCCCCAAAGAACGCCTTTTAACCCGTTCTCCCTGACTCTAACTTGGAAGAGATAATTTTCCCCCCATACCAATCAATTCCCTCTAAACTTTCAGCCCCGCCACCGCCACTCCTCCCCCCCTGCTCGCAGCCTGGGACTGTGGCCGCAGGCGGCGGCGGCAGCAGCAGAGCAGCCCTGCGTGGGCCATAACGTCTCCAGCCGTGGTGAGGACCTGCCCTGGAGAGAGTCGGGAAACGGCACCCACGCCGCGGGGCCGAGGCCAGTTCTGGGAAGTGCGTGGCGACCGGCTGGAGCAGCGGCCGCGGAGTTGGAGTGCTGGGAGCTGCTGCTCCGCCGCGGCGAGCTGCTGGCGCTGGGAGGCCACCTGAAGGCAGTGCCAGAGGCGCTGCACTGCAGGGCTCCGGCAAGGCCCGAGTGCCTCCGCACCCTGGTGGACTACCTGGTATTCAACTACCGGCTCCGCCACAGGCTGGGCTGGAGCGCAGCCCCCGCTGCGGCCACAGGCGCGGGCACTGGCAGCATCCTCAGCTGCCTGGGCTGCCGGGGCTTCCTGAGCAAGCCAGTGACCGTGCCCTGCTGTGGCAGGAGGCGGCATATGCTCAAATATATTTCTTGTGTGATTGAGTGAATAAACACAGAAACACATGTGACTGATTCGGGATCAGCAGTTGGCCTCACCTGGGTCACCACTAGCCCAGTGGCAAGAAGGAAAAGTTAATAGCAGTTAAAGGTATTTCCCTTTGAAAGGCAAGTTGCAACTTTAATGGCCAGCCCAGTGTTAGGCAGGTTTTGTTTAAGAAAGGCCAAATGGCCCAGAGACTGGCTATTTCATGGAAATGAAAAAGAGTCTTATCTAAAACCCCCCTTCTGAAGTTGACAGTTTACAAGCCTGCAGTTTCTGGAAACCATTTGTTCTTTGAAAAATCTGATTTTGCTAAGTACAACCTTGTAAGATTCCAAAGAACACGACTCCCCTCCCTTACCTAAATGAGAGTATCAATTCTCGGCCTGCTGTGCTGTGCTAACCAGCATAATAAAGTGCCACTTCCTATAATAGTCTTGGTGTCACGATCTCTCTTCTTCCTGCTACATTTCTGGTGCATCAGCCGGGAAATGGAGATTGGAGACAGTGTGTTCCACCTCCTTTGTCATCGAGGTGCCACCTCCAGGGCAACAAGAAGGGCAATCTCGCCTGGCGCGCAACGGACTTTTTGATCCGTAGGGGAGAGGCCCCTCCCGGCGCACTGAAGCTCAGACCACGAAAGCACAACAGGGACCCAAGAGGCAAGGAACTGGCACAAGAACGACCACCTGATGGAAAGGACAGAAGGACCACCCGATGGAAAGGGTAGGAATAAAGGCCTTTGCATAGACCTGCCAATGGATGGCAGAAGGGGAGCTTGATCACCTCCCGGAGCCCGCTAGTAATCTTCCAGCCTGAAGTAAAGGGCTGAAAGGCAGTGGAAGGAAACACTGTCTGAAGAGGAACCCGTAGACTCCTAGGATCAGGACGACGAGCTGGCGAATGTGCTGTGTGTTTATGTGTGAATGAGATGGACGGCAGGAAGGTTCCACATAGTTAGTCTGCGTTGGGGGTGTACCAACCTACCAGTTGCCAAGAGGTGTCTGAGATATCTTCGTGAGGAGTATAACTGAAGGGAGACAAAGCGGGTATTTCCCATACCTGTCATTTTCTTATTTGTGTGTGCCTGTCACTTTAAATATGCTAAAAGGCTGATTGAGTTATTACGCTTTGTGTGATGGGGCGTCATCTTTTAAAAACTTGGTTGGCGCATATTTCTTGATGTCATTTTATGTCTCCCTTTACTTGTGTGGTGTTTTCTCCTAGCCCGTTGGCACTGTTAAAATTTCTGCCTTTTGTTGTTAAGGTTGTGGAAAATTGCCTGTTGTGTATAAGGAGTGTTACTGGTTGTCTTAAATTCTTTCCGGGGACCACTCCCCCTCCCTTCCTTAGCCTGTGTTCTCCTTTGTAAATTCTGAAGGGGCTCATTCTAATCCACCTGTAAAGAAACGGAGAAATGTCTCTTATATACTACCTAGCCTTTTGTTAACTCAGTGTAAGTTAATGCTAGCCTTGGAACTAATCTTTCTCTGGCAACTAAGGAAATGAATAGGCTGTTCTCATTTTCAAATACTAAAAGCCAGGTTAGTTAAAAGTAAGTCCGTTCCTCAAGGTTTAGGCCTTGCCTAAAATCGTAATCAACTACTTGTCCCTGTAAAACTGTTGGGAAGTTTCTCAGAGTCTTATAATGTATGCTGAGTCCCTATATTATATTGCAATACTAAGTAACACTAATGCTTGCGCTTTTTTGGCTATGCTCATTTAATTGTCCATGTCTTACAACTAAGAGTGCTGTTTAGTAATTCATGAGGATTTTTAACAATTTTGCCTGTTCATAATTAGGAATATGTAGGAAGAGATCATTTTACATCTTTGTAGTCTGTTCACTCTAAAGGGTTTTGAACCAGGCCATTTTTGTAAACATCATTGGAAAAGTCATGAAGAAAAAAAAAAAAAGGAAAAGAACTCCAAAATGAGCACCAGTCAAAGGAAAGGTAAACAAATTGGCAGTTGCCACTAAAGGCAAAAGCTCCAGCCACCCAAAAGAGGCCTAATAAAAATAAGCCTGCTAAGGGGATGGTATCAGCTGCTATAAATGTGGTCAATCTAGGCACCTGAAACACAATTGTTCTTAATAGCCTAAGCCCCCAGAACTTTGTCCAATATCTGGACTAAAAAGCCACTGAAAGAGATGGTGCGTCCTCTCTCGAAGGGGGGGGGGACACCTAGCTCGGCAATAGTGGCTATTGACTGAAGGGGGAGGAGCACAGCCCAGCACAACACTCTGTATGCCATCCACCCAGAGAATCCTTGGGTCTATATAAATGTGGCTGGTGTCCAAATTAATTTCTTAATTAATACTGAAGTTAAGTTTTTAGCCCTTGTGCTCATACTGAACTTCTTCCTCCTAAAACCTGCTCTCCAGTGGAATTAAAGGTGTTCCAAAAACTGAATGTTTCACCTAACTGTTACTAAAAGGTGAATTCAAATTATGACTGTAAAAGGTTATCTATAAATAAATAAAAAGAAAAGCAAAAAGCAAAGGAAAAATGTAAAAAGGTTGTTGGTATACAAATAAAGTTTTAGCAGGAAAACAAAAAAAAGGAGAAAGGAATATAAAAATAT